>NC_091193.1:5504691-5640424 GCF_040958095.1 Procambarus clarkii | reverse complement strand
AGTCGAAAAACAATTAATTCATGAAAACTAGGCTTATTTGGCAAATGGGGCCTTGCAAAGTAGGCAGAGAAGTGCGTTTTGGCTACTAGGTACGACATATATATATATCTATATATATATATATATATCATATAATATATATATATTATATATATATATATATTATATATATATATATATATATATATTATATATATATATAATATATATATATATATATATATTATATATATAAAATTGGAGGCAGCTCCAATTTATATCCACCCAAACTCATTCACATACAGTGCATGTCCAACCTATGCTTCAAACAATCAAGTACTCACATGTTTATTATGTAATCTGTTCCATAAATCAACAAACATATTTCCAAACTAATATTTACCCAGGTCTTTCCTATTACTTCATCAACAGTTATTATAGTAAATAAATATATATAACTGAAACCGACCCCCCCCCCAAAAAAAAAAAATTACAAGATATCACCACAAGTGATAATATAAAACATTTTGTCATGTCTAACAAGCAAGCCGACATACTACTGAATCTTTAAATTATACTGTACACTCTGTCTTAAAATTATTCCAGCATTAACCATATTAAGATGCACCAGTCTTTAAGTTACCAGGAGACTTGCACCCTCTTATGTCGCTTAGTCTACACTATAAACAAAAGGTACAGGTGTCCTATTTGACCAGTGTTATTGTAGCAATTACATTACCAATTATGTAGCAGCTACTTTAACCCACATATTGTTATAATACAAACATAAGGTACTGGTGTCATATTCAAAAATAAATTATTATACTCCAAACATTATACAGTACAGTATACTCTATTTGGCCACATTAGTTCATATATCATTATATCCACAAATACTTTACTGTTCTCATATTTAACCATACATTGTGATGCTACAAATATAGTTTATAATCTTTATGTCATATTTAACCATCAACTTCTACATTCTAAATTTTGTTATTGCTGTTTCTCAAGTGTGAAAGATATATAAATAAATTATTAATAATGAAGTTATACACATTTATTCTGATACTTTAGCATTTGTCAATTCCAGTTTGTTAAAGATAACAACTTATGACTATAAGACTCAAATATCTGCATGAGTGTTATCTTTTTGTGTAAACATTAAACACTTTAGAAAATTATATATACATACATATACTGTAATTATATATAATTATATAAACACATTCTAAGATGTTTTCAAAAGTTTTAATTTTTCATTTGGTTCAATGAACTAAAGTATAGTATTTAACAAGGTCCTGGAAATATACCTTATTAGCTAAATAAACTTTACACAAAATACATATACACTCCACTGTACTTATTAATTTACAAGTGTTAATATACAGCATCTATAAATAATTAACACATAATTATGTAGTTTGTTGAATATACTGTACAAGAAATGTTTAAGTCAAATGCTAAATGTTCTTAATACAGTTTTGGCTAAATATTTTGTAGGACATTACATGTTTTTTTTTAGTAAATTAATAAAAACTGATGATACTGATCATCACTCAAAAGCTAACAGAAATGTATAATTATAACAACATTGGATTATGGGGTAGAGGGTGTCTGACAAATATTCCATCCTTAGGAGCAAGTAAGGTACTACAAACACCTAAATTACTTAATAGCTTTTAATAATCTTAGTAGTTTAATTAACAATTAATTAATTAATTAAGTAGTTTTAATTGTACTGTATATTAATATTATTAGTTGTCTAACACATACTATAACCACAGGTTACACTCAAAACAGCTCGGTGCCTTTTTTTGGTTCAGCCAAGTCTCATGGCTGTATAGGAGGCTCTTAAAACCAGGTTGCTTCATCAATGTCCTAATTGTTTATAACCTGTAGGCAATGCCACATCGAGAAAACTAGCCAGCTACTTTTCTGACCTAACAAAATTAAAAATTCTAGAAAACCCCACGACCCTAAAATACTTTTGTTATCAATATTCATGTCTTCAGCCCTTTACAAAGTATAGTACAATCAATATTTAAGGCTAGCCAAGGCAGGAAAAGTATTTTGGTTTAGGGGATGTACAGTTGGTATGATGGTTATCTTGAGGTTATCTTGAGATGATTTCGGGGCTTTTTTTTTAGTGTCCCCGCGGCCCGGTCCTCGACCAGGCCTCCACCCCCAGGAAGCAACCCGTGACAGCTGACTAACACCCAGGTACCTATTTTACTGCTAGGTAACAGGGGCATAGGGTGAAAGAAACTTTGCCCATTGTTTCTCGCCGGCGCCTGGGATCGAACCCAGGACCACAGGGTCACAAGTCCAGCGTGCTGTCCGCTCGGCCGACCGGCTCCCTCTTGATGCGGCACAATAAACCATATTTGGAAGGGACAGGCCCATGCAGTAAAACCTCACTTACTTAACATTTGGTGCTTTCGTGGGGAAAATATAAAGGGCTCTCTTTTGTTTAGGTACTTACCAGTCTTATATTGTGCATTAAAATTGCACAATTAAAGTTAATTAAGAGTTTCACTTAAAATTATGTTTAGTGCTATAAATTATGTGTGATACTGATTTAGTGCTATAAATGATGATATTGATCATCACTCAAAACCTAACAGAAATGCATAATTATAACAACATTGGATTATGGGGTAGAGAGTGTCCCTGGTCTATTTTGAGAGAGATGTGTTTGGGGCTCTTAGTATGTCATTTTTGTCCCACAAACTACAGTACTGTATAAGGTTACATACTGGTAGCAGCGAGCAATATGTGACCACATACTGGGGGTTTAACATGACCTTGTAGTTATGACCAAATATGACCAGGGATGTATATTAGTGACATAAGAGTAAAGTCACTGGCCACATTTTGTAGTCAAAAAGAACAAATACTCAATTCATTGTTGCTTTTCATGTGTATTATAAGTAAATAATTTCAAGTAACTATGGTAGCCACTGTGAAGACTGTTATCCTAGTCTCACATTCCTCACCTTCTCTGTTATCCCAGTCTCACATTCCTCATCTTCTCTGTTATCCCAGTATCACATTCCTCACCTTCTCTGTTATCCCAGTATCACATTCCTCACCTTCTCTGTTATCCCAGTCTCACATTCCTCACTTCTCTGTTATCCCAGTATCACATTCCTCATCTTCTCTGTTATCCCAGTCTCACATTCCTCACTTCTCTGTTATCCCAGTCTCACATTCCTCACCTTCTCTGTTATCCCAGTCTCACATTCCTCATCTTCTCTGTTATCCCAGTATCACATTCCTCACCTTCTCTGTTATCCCAGTATCACATTCCTCACCTTCTCTGTTATCCCAGTCTCACATTCCTCATCTTCTCTGTTATCCCAGTATCACATTCCTCATCTTCTCTGTTATCCCAGTCTCACATTCCTCATCTTCTCTGTTATCCCAGTCTCACATTCCTCATCTTCTCTGTTATCCCAGTATCACATTCCTCACCTTCTCTGTTATCCCAGTATCACATTCCTCACCTTCTCTGTTATCCCAGTCTCACATTCCTCATCTTCTCTGTTATCCCAGTATCACATTCCTCACCTTCTCTGTTATCCCAGTCTCACATTCCTCATCTTCTCTGTTATCCCAGTCTCACATTCCTCATCTTCTCTGTTATCCCAGTATCACATTCCTCACCTTCTCTGTTATCCCAGTATCACATTCCTCACCTTCTCTGTTATCCCAGTCTCACATTCCTCATCTTCTCTGTAATCCCAGTCTCACATTCCTCATCTTCTCTGTTATCCCAGTATCACATTCCTCATCTTCTCTGTTATCCCAGTCTCACATTCCTCACCTTCTCTGTTATCCCAGTATCACATTCCTCATCTTCTCTGTTATCCCAGTATCACATTCCTCATCTTCTCTGTTATCCCAGTATCACATTCCTCATCTTCTCTGTTATCCCAGTATTACATTGGTCTTTGTCATCCCATGTTTCACATCCATGGTCGATGTTTGCAGATGATGCAAATTTAATGAGGAGTATTAGAAATGAAGAGGGTTGTAGGGTGGTGCAAGGAGACTATGACTAACTTCAGCAGAGGGTAGATAAATGGTGTTGGAATTAAATCTGTAGCAGCTATATTAAGAGTAATATAATTGCTCCAAATTCTTAGGATTTCCATTGCAGGCAATTAGGGGTGCCAATTAATTCCTTATAACTTGTCCCTTAGTATTCCACGTTGCAATAAGTTCTACACTAATCTGACGTGCACCAATTACAAGTGATACATGTTCCCAAAGATTCTAGAAATCACTCAGGACAGCCAAAATGTAACCAGCAAAATTATGGTCAACTTGGCATGCCAGGTGAAGTGTGGAATGTAAGCCGTCAACGAACGAAGCATAGTCAGTCTAACTTCAGCAGTGATTCGGTGACACACGTTCTGCATATACTTCGGATCTTCTTTAACACCATCAACATTCATCAGCATCAATTTAACACTTGATGAGTCTAGTTCCTGCACCCACAAGATGCTACAACCTCACCAAAGAGTAAAAGCCAGAGTCCGTCTATACTTCAGCTACCTGCTCTCACCCAGCACTAAGCTCTATATCCACAACTTCACTCAAGCTCTCTGCTCCCAGGCCTCATCTCAGCTATCACCACACATCAATACTTCATCACTCAGAATGTTCGATAATATGCTTATTGTTTGTGATGTGCATCTATCTGGGTGAGAATAGCTTGAGCTACCTCATCCCTTTGTGTGTATTTATACCTCAATAAACTTATTTCAATTTCAATTCAATTTCATCAATACATTTCCAACAACCAACTGCTGTAACCAAGACTATATTAAAAAACATAAAAAACCACTATACTCTTTAATCAATGTCATCCAAATTTGCATACGTTACACTGGTGACCCCAGTGTAACGCACACAACAAATTAGTGTAAAGTGATGAAAATAGGTGAAGGAGATAGAAGACCTGTATTCAATTACATCTAAGGGGATAGACATTTACAAAAAACAATAAAAGAAAAAGGCCTGGGAATAGATATAATCCCAATATTATCACCAGACATTAGCAAACATATGAATGTCATTTAAGAATCTAAACATGGAGGCTTTCAAGTTCATGCACACTGGCTATGAGACCATTACTCGAGTATTCAGGACCAGTTTCTGTTTATGCTTCATGAGATGAAGCATAAGCAGAAACTTGTGAAAGTTCAGTGGTTTACAACTAGATTAGTGCCACAATTGAGAGGCCTCAGCTATGAAAACAGGTTGAGAGAGGAGAGAAAACTTATAACCTTATAGGAGAGAAATACAGAGGGGGGGATTGGTAACTACATACAAGATTTTAAGGGAATAGGTAAAGTTGACAAAGGAAGCCATAGAGGTATGGCAAGGTATGGAGGTATGGCAAAGGGACATCAGGGGAAGCTGGACACGCAAATGAGTCAAAGTGATGTAAGGAAGTTCTTGTTCCCTGTACGGGTGGTCAGTAAGTGGAATGAATTGAAGGAAGAGGTTGCCAAAGCCAATTCCATCCACAGCTTTAACAAAAAATATGAGGAAATGCTGAGAGAGGTAATTAGCATGTCAGGTATAAATGGCTAGGAGGTGGGGCATAAAGAGCTAAATCTCACTCTCCCACAATCACTGATAGTTAAGCATTTAGTCTCCTCTGGTGAGATCCCTCACTTTCAGTGCTCCTCATCTAAACATTATGCTCAATACAAAATCTTGAATAAGCTGTATATTTTGGTGCACATGCTTGCACAGATGTGTTTTGTCAACATTATCCTATTTATTTCCACTCTAAAATTTGTTTTCTTCCTATGCCTAAAAAGACATATTGCATTTAGTGAACACAAATATTATTACTTGAAACTGATTATATAATAATGTATAACAAAATCAATTTTGTCACTTAGTAATGCACTGCTAAATAATGATCAAGTGATACAATATTGTGTTGGAAGATCCTCTGGCAATGTGTTGTTTAAGCTGCATAACCTTAATAGTACAGTGACCGGCTCCGCACATCAACACAATGAAAAATCAGAGTATATAATGCATATAATAAAAATACTTACTAAATTTAATTTCTTCCATTCTATCCTACTGCATTTTATATCCACGTAAATGACAGTCGTGTATGGCTGTGTCAACTCTTGACACAACTAGTCAAGCACCATTTTCCTGTTCAGGTTTTAGCAAAATTCTAGTTCCAGACTTCAGTTTCAAACTAAACATGTTATGGGGGGGACCTTAGACAAGCTGCCGGCTTCCTGTCCTCGTCAAGGCCACTAGTATTGGTGGCCCTCAGGTAAATACTGTACAGGTAAATATCTAAGAAATCAAGTTTGTTCAGCCCCCCTGCTTCAATTTATTATACAATGCATCTGTACATTATATAATACACCTCTACTGTCTATAACACACACCGACGTGTGTCTTATAGACACACACACACTTGTACTATACACCAGCACACCTGTACTATATACAGCACATCTGTACTATATACAGCACACACCTGTACTATACACCAGCACACCTATACTATACACCAGCACACCTGTACTATACACCAGCACACCTGCACTATATACAGCACACCTGTACTATATACAGCACACCTGTACTATACACCAGCACACCTGTACTATATACCAGCACACCTGTACTATACACCAGCACACCTGTACTATATACAGCACACCTGTACTATATACAGCACACCTGTACTATATACAGGACACCTGTACTATATACAGCACACCTGTACTATATACAGGACACCTGTACTATGTACAGTACACCTGTACTATATACAGCACACCTGTACTATATACAGGACACCTGTACTATGTACAGCACACCTGTACTGTATATAACATACCCATACTTTATACAACACCAGTACTGTAATCAATACATCTGCATTATAAACCAACATTTGTATACATCTGTATTATATACAAACATAATTGTACAGCATTCAAAACATGTGTATTGTATATAAGTACACTTGTACTGTATACAACAGACCCATATTGTATACTTCCCCATCTGTACTATATATAACATTAGCAGGCAAAATTGGTCAAAATGACCACTACTGTATTTAAAGTCAATCTCTGACATCATTTGATGAGCCAAAATCCAGTTGAAAATAGATTCCACTTAAGACCCTGGTGTATATGTATATTATAATATATACAGTATATTGTTAAGTATACTGTACTAATGCATTAGTACTAATGTGTGGCAGCCATATTAAAATGCGCTTCAGGCATATTAAAATGCGCTTGAGTGGCCCTGTGTGATATATGGGTGGATAATGATGGGTGTGAGAGTGTATTCACTGCCATTATATAATAATTCCTTTCAATTTACAGTAGTTGATTTTCATTTTATTGTCAGCCAGTATTGCAGATTAAATGTAATTTGCTAACACGTTATGTATGGGAGTGTTTATGTAGTATAATGTGATATGCCTTGCCTAGTGTTCCTTTGCTCCTCATATGCCTCAGAGTAGGACTGAATCTGGTAGAGGAAAGAGGTGGCATGCAAGAGCTGCTGCAGTGAGTTGCTAACCTCAGCATTTGTGCAGTTACTCTCACAGAAAGCTGTGTAATTCTAAGTGATAATTGGCACCCACTAATGTTTTAATCTACTGCACTTGTTTGCTACACAATAACTGAAATTGCTCACTTAAAAGTTTGCTTTGACTTCCAAAATCTTAACTGACATATATTCTTTCTACTCATGTACAGTATATTATTATTTATATTTGACCACTTTAATAGTGTATTGCAGTTATTAGTGTTTCTCTGGGAAGAGTCCTTGTGGCTCCCACAAGCTACTATGTTGATCTAGTGCCAAACTACTAGGTGCCACCAGTCACATGGTTCTTTTAGTCCTACTGGGGGCAACAAGCCAGAACCTGACTCCCTCTAGAGAGGCACAGGGAGCACTGGCACTTATGATAAGATTTCTATGAATTTATTCATGTGTGCCACCCACCAGAAAAGGACCCCCAGAAAGTCAGTGACCAAAACAAACTACTGCTGTTTGGAAACGAGACCACAGCCTCCAACTCTCGTTTCTCGTTTCCAACAGCAGTGGTCTGTTTTATGTCACTGGCTTTCTGGGTGCCTTTCCCAGTGGGTGGCAGACGTGAATAAATTTATAGAAATTTAATCAAAAGTGCCACTGCTCCTGTGCCCCACTAGAGGGTGGGGAGGCCAGGTTCTGGCTCGTGATCCCCAGTAGGTCTAAGAGAATGCCGTAACTGATGACACCCAGTAGTGTGACACTATATCAGCATAGTAGCTTCAGGGAGCCACCAGGGCTCACCCAGAAATTAGCATTTCATCATATTCAATGCAGGTTTTATTTGCCCCTTAAATTGTGTTGATCTTTGAATTCTCTCCCATTATAATAATTTATTCATTACTTTCCTTCCCTTTCCATTACATAAAGTGTTCCCCTTACTTTACAAAGCATTAAAGACCCCTTCCTCCCTACCTGTTGGTGGGATATTAATCTCATGATTTATTATGTTGATGATAAAATGCCATATTCAATTTTTCTGGAGCAAATAAGTTTCAATGTGGTCATATGATGGTATGACCTCACATGGCTCTCGGCACGATGTCACTTTAACATTCTCTGCCTGCTGTGATACTTGCATATTATGCCTCATATCTGAACTGCATATAGTATATCTGTTCTGCATTTAAAGCACATCTGTACTATATACATCACACATGTACTTTGTATCACTTGGGTGCAGATAAACAACTTCAAATTACATAAATAAAGACAGTAATATTTTCATTCAAATATAGAATTCTGTGTAAATAATACTGACATTACAAGCTTAGTGAAACAATGAATGAAAGTTTCCTAAACTAACTTTAAAAGCTGTTCATATACTTCTTATCTTTCTTATCACAAATACAGAGGAACCTCAGTAATCGACCGACCCAAACTCAAACAATATATCACTCGAACACTTTGTTCGTGCTCGGTAGTGGACTGTTTGCTCAGCTCTCAAACATAAACACACATATGAGACGAGTCAGCTTCCAGTAGCGTCATTCAGTGCTCAACCCCACAAAATTTCTCTGTAAACGTTCTTGTGTTTTCTTGGATATTTTTTACATTCTTAACATAAATAAGTCACCATGGTGCCGAAGAAAGTTGGTGATAAAATTCAAACAAGGAGAAAATTTTCCAGAACCCCCAGTAGAGGTAAAAAAAAAAAGTGTTAAATGTAATGAAATGCTAATTTCTGGGTGAGCCCTGTTGGCTTCCTGAAGCTAGCTTACTGATTAAGTGTCATACTACTTCGGAGTCATCAATCGCAGAGTTCTTGTTGCTACCAGGGATCATGAGCCAGAACCCAGCCCCCTCCCCCCCTCACAGAGGCACAAGGAGCAATGGCTCATGAACACTTTACATTTAAAGTTTAATCATCTTGCCAATGACCAAGGAAGCACCAAGAAAGGGAGGCAAATCAAAGCAGCCTACTGCCTGGTTAAAAATGAGACCAACACCTACAAAAATCAAAAGAACTCCTCCAATAAAAAAACAAAACAACCAAAACTTTGTCAACCAGCCTTCCCCTCATTGGAGGAAGGTGGGAGCAGGCCCAGGTTAATGTGCCATTAACTGTCAGTTCTAGAATGATGAAAAACCACCAACCGGAGGAAGGAAAGGTGTCTGGGAGCATCCAGGCCTCATCCAGAAACTGGCATTTCATTACATTCAACGCTGGTTTTCTGGAGGGAACTCCGTCGGCCCCCTGGAGCTAACTACCCACAGAGTAAGGAAAACAAGGTACTCACCAGGGAGATGAGTAGCACTGCAGGAAATAATGCATAGGCGAGACCAACGGGCATGGCAGACGCCCCAGGACAACACATGGCCGCTGAGAAACCAGTGACGATGACATGATGCCAAACCGTCTACACCCCGTTCACCCACTAAACCCCCGCACCTGAATATCTGCCAGCCGAGCAAAAACAGCCAGCAGAGCAGCATACACAAATAAACAAGGAAAGCACTAGGGGTAGACCGCAGGCTAGCTACACCGAAGGACACCGCGAAAGACCAGACACCCACTAACCCTTGAACAGGGACACAGAAAACCAGAACACCTCACAAGATACTCACTAAAGCAGAACCAGCAGCACCAAGGCAACGTCGAAAACCGCCACAGACATAAAACACCAGGAACCTAGGAAGTTAAGTATAAGATAACTTTACATAAATTTCTTATTATGTTAAGAATGTTAAAATTATCCACAACCAAAGGACCCCCTCTAGAAGCTAGCCACTACATACTTCGCCAGAAAAGGAGCCAGCCGCAACCAAACAAAACCAGGGCCAAGGAACAAAAAGTCACCAGAAACTATCCCGGATCAAAGGGGGTGCTATAAAATGAACAGAAGAAAGAAAAGAAAGAACCTGCTCAATGGACCAGGCTGGACCAGGCAGGCTCAGGCAGTGCATAAGCAGGCCAGAATTGAAACAGTACAAGAAGCATGCAAAAGGGGCCAAGAAATCTCAACCCCAAATGCAAGCCAAAGCAGCTCCACCAATGCAGCAGAAGAGGCAACAGCATTTGGCAACAGATGCCGAGCAACAGACAGAAAGGGCTAAATAACCTGCAGAAACCGAAAAATGAAGACAAAGGGATAAAAAATGGCAAAAAGATCGCCAAGAGTCCATACTGTCACCAGAAGAACTGCAGATGGGACACTTATAGCAAGTCTTCTGATCACCCCAAAAAGGGCAATCCACATGTGTCAACACACCCGACAAGAAAAACGGAACAAAAGGCCGAACCAGCAAGCAACACCACTCGCCCGACCCCTCGGAGGTGGGCGAGAAAGGTGGAGCCGTGGAAAAATACTGCGTTCGGACACCGTGCAAGCAGCACCTGCAATCAAGACTGGGCTAGTCACCAATGAGCCAGAAGAATCACTCTTCCCTGTAAGACTCTAAATATACTAGAACCTGGAGCAACAGCAACAGAACCAGTCCATCAAGAGCTGGACTGGAGAAGAGCTAAAGGCACCCCCACCTCAACCAGTCCTGCCAAAAAGCATCCACAGTAAAAAGCCTCACGGACAGGGAACAATGCCACATCTGAAGAGGCAGACACCAAGACCAAGCCAAAGCGAAGAGGTCCAGACCAGGTGCCCATACATCTGGCAAAGCCAAAGGAAGGAATCGGCAATGAGGGTCCACTCAATGGAATAGGGAATGAGCGAGACAGATCATCAGCCAGGACATCGGACATTCCCTGACTGTGAACCGCATGGAGAGCCAAACCCCGAGAACTCAGCAGAAGAGCTACTCGAAGCGACCAGCTCTAAAGAGGCATAGACCAAAAAAAAAACTTTCTCCCGGTTAAAAAAATGGGCCACAAGGAAACAGTCCAAATGGAGCTGGATCAGCGAGCTCCGAGGAATCTGAACCCTCCGCAGTGCCTGAAACGCTACCACAAACTCCCGCACCATGCTGTGACCCTGACGAAGGGATGGCCACCAACAACCTTGGCTGGACTGACAAGCACTGGGCACAAAGCCCCAACATACTGCATAAGGCGACCGTGAAAACATCGAGCAAAGGAAGAGGAAGGCGCCACAGCACCGAACCCCCAAAAACCCGAAGAGTCAGCTGGTGACGCAACAACTGCCGAAGGGACACCTGGGGCCAGATCCAGCAATTGTGTGAGTGGTAAAAAAAGCTGCTCTGAAGATACTAAAACAGCCTCTGGAGCCAAACCAGGCCCAACAGGTAAACTAGAAGGGCAAAGTTCTCGCACAACTGCTTGAGCAACCGCCGAGTCACCCAGGTCTTCCACAGCAGCAGCTGATAGCTGTACTGCACCCGGAGGAAGGCCACAGGGGAAAGGGAAAGCGATGCCGTCTAAGAATCCTAAACTAGATCCAACCAGGTCCAAACCTGGGATGGAACCAACTGGGACTTCCTCCAAGTCACCAGAAACCTGAACATTGTGAGCTGGGAAAGAACCAGATCCCTGGCTAGCAGACAAACGAACAGGCTGGGAGCCCACTCCAACCAGTCGTCGAGGTAAGCCAATACTTGAACACCTAGCAGATGAAGACGGGCCACCACGACCAGAGTCACCATGACTCGTAAAAATGCGAAGTACCAGATGCAGCCCAAACAGGAGAGCCCAAAAGCATTAAGTACCCTACCACAAAACCTAATCAATCCTTGAACCCCAGATGAATGAGCATGTGCCAAGAAACATCCTTGAGGTCCAGGGAAATCATCCAAGCGCACGGCTTGAGAACAAGCCGGACCTGGGTCGACATAGACATCCGAAAGGAGGGACAAGGAATTAACTGGTTCAGATGAGACAAGTCCAGAATGTACCGGAGATCTGCACAGTCTTGTTTCGGAACCGGGAACGTGCAGAAACCCACCAAAAAGGTAAGATCGTTTCATCCATGCCCAAGGAAACCCCACTCCAAGATAACTTAACAGATGGAAGGAGAAAAAATACAACTGAAAGCCGAACAGAGAGGTAGAACTCCATCCAATCGCAAGGAAACAAGCAAACGTCACACTCCATCGCCGCATCGCTCATCCGTGCAGCCCCCCCCCCACCCCCTCCAGTTCATCAGCAAATGTGAACTGGCGGGACGCCAGCTTCCTCTTTGGGTTTTTTGGGGTTCAGTGCCTTGGCGAGTCCTCGCTCGATGTGTTCACGGACACGTCGTCTCTCAGCTGGGGCATTGTGACAGTGCTTACCAGGCCGGCCAAGGGTGGTGGGGGTCTGTCCTTCCGTCGGGCTCACAGCATGGTGCAGGAGTTTGGCGCAGTTCGGCTGTCGCTTTGGAGGATTCAGGTCGCTCGGGGGTTCGACCATCCGGCTCCATTCTCCGATGGTTCATTGCCTGAACTGTGGGGGTTCTCTTTGGTCCTTGCCTCTTTGGGGCTGGTCACTTCGAGTGGCTTGTCTGCTGGCTTCTCGGGGTTTCGCTCTCCGTGCAGTTCATATCCAGGGTGTGCCCAATATCCTGGCAGACGACCTGTCTCAGTTCATTTTCCTGTCCACGGAATGGACGTTCGACGCCAACTCTTCAGGACTCCCAGAAGTAGACCTTTTCGTGTCAGCGGGCTCTCTGTGTGTCTCGATATATGTGGCGATATCTTATCCTCAGCTCTTTGTGTCTGGTCTTTTTGATGCGGGTTTATCTCCATTTATATGGTGATCAGGTGGCTTCGTTGATGGTGTTCCACCTGTGAGCTTCTCGGCAACAGTATGAAGCTTCCTGGCATTCTTTCTGCCATTTTCTTTCACTTTATAGGTTGTCTTCTATTTCTGATCAGGTTGTCTTCTCCTTTCTGTCTTGGCTGTTTCAGAAATGTCATTTGACGCCTAATACTGTCGCCTCGTATGTGCGGTGTTGGTGGAGATGCTCCAGCTTGCTTTCGAGGTGGATGTTACTTTTGCCCTGTTCTGAAAGCTTTCTCAGGCTTTGTTTCACCTCCGGCTCAGGCAGTTTATGCACTGCCTGAGCCGTCCTGTTCCTTAGACAGGATGCTCTCCTATTTTTCTTCTCCTCGGTTCGTGGTGGCCCATTGGGTACAAGATTGTTTTTCCAAGGTACTGTTTCTGTTGGCACTGTCCTCTGGGGATCAGGTCAGTGAGTTTTATGCTCTCCTCCTGCACAGGGGTTTCTGCTCCTTCAGTCCTGGTAGTTGGTTTGTTCGGCTGCAGCCTTCTACTTTTTTCTGGCAAAGAATGAGACAGCTACTTTCCGGAGGGTTCCTTGAGTTATTGATAATTGGTTGATTAGGCCGGGGGGAATCATGTCTTGTATCCTGTTGTGGCTTTTCGCCATTACCTGCGCGCTTCGCTTCTGTGGCCGGGGATGCGCTTTGGGTTGATCCAATTTCCGTCGTTCCCTGTTCCATGGCTCGGGTCTCCCAGGTCGTCTGCAGGTTTATTTAGTCTAGCCAGCCTGCAGTCTATCCTTGTACCCATGACGTTAGGAAGTTTGCTGAATTGGCTGCAGTGTTTGGCAACATGTCTTGGGCTGATATTCGGGCGCAGGGATTTTGGAGGTCGACATAGTCCTGGCTACCCAATATTTGGTTAATGTTCCTGGGCCTGGGCGTTCATGTGTTGCTTTGGGTTGCAGGTTGCAGCCCGTTGTCTCGACTTCGCGTTTAGGAGTGTGTGGCAGCCACCTCCCAGGTAAGTCCCGGGAGGCAAGACTTTTCCTATTCTCTGGTTATGTAGTTCCAGTCGATGGTAGTAGCTTCAGGGAATCACCAGGGCTCACCCAGAAATTGACGTTTCATTACATTCAACCCTGGTTTTTTAAGGTAGGGGACTCCCCTGCCAAACAATATCATCTCTCCTCCTCTTCCTCACTACCTTCCACAAATAATATAAATTCTATTAAGTGCAGGTAAAGTGAAAATATATTTGCATTTATTTCATCTATTTACAGTGACACCTCGACTTACGAATGCCCCTATTTATGAACTTTTCGGGGTACGAGCCCAATTTCTTCGTAAAATGTGAATCGGCTTACGAGCTTTGCCTTGAGTAACGTAGTTTGTTGATATGAATATGGGCGACCTAGCGCGTGGGTCCTGGTGGCACGGTCACCCGCCCTTCAGTTTACCAGTGTCTCCTGCTTAGTGATGATCAGGTATGAATTCTTTGTAAAGAATTTAATTGTTTTACAGCTTTTAAGGGTTTGAACATAAAAGTAATTACTATATATCACGCCATGGGTCCCAAGAAAGTCAGTTCTACAGTTCAACCTAAGAAAACACATGTGAGGATGACCAGAGAGCAAACACAAGAGATCATTCGTAAACATGAAAATGGTACACGGGTTGTTGAACTAGCTAGGCAGTACAACAAATCTATGTTAACAATATGCACTGTACTTGCTAAGAAAAAGGAGATTATGAGTGCTAAAGTGGCAAAGAGGCATATCAACAATCATGAAACAAAGAACACAAACACTTGAGGATGTTGAAAAAGTTGTTATTAATTTGGATACACAACAAGGAGTTACCAGGTGACAGCATTTCAGAGGCCATAACTTGTGAGAAAGCAAGGCCCTTTAAAGAAAACCCCTGGAACAAGAAATGCAGGTACGAAAGAGTTTAAGGCGAGCAAAGATGGTTTGAGAAACTTAAAAAAGAAGTGGCATTCACAGTGCTGTGTGTTGTGAGTTGGTGGAGGAACACAGCGAAGAACTGACCACCAAAGAACTCTTGTTGCTGCACAAGATGCAGCAGTAAGAGACAGGTGAGGAAATTTCTTCAGGGGAGGAGGAGGAGGCAGTACAGAATGTCCCTTCCTCAACAATTAAGAAGTGGTGTAGACTATGGGAAGAAATGCAACCTTTTGTTGAAACGACTCACCCAGAACAAGCTGTAGTAGGCCGTTGCCTTAACTTTTTTAATGACACTGTGATACCTCACTACAGGCAAGTGTTACAATGTAGAGAAAACAAGTCTCTATGGAAAGGTTTTTAGTGAGACAAATAAGCGGTGAGCCACAACCAGGTCCTAGTGGTATGTAGGCAAAAAGTAGGAGAGAGAGTACCTCAGAGAAGTCATCACTGCCTGATGTTATAATGGAAGGGGACTCCCTTTCCAAACACTAACACCTCTTTTCCTCTTCCCTTTCTCATCGTCTTCCATACACCAACAAGTTATCAATAAAGGTAAATTATAACTTGTACATACTATAGTACTAAATATTTGTGTGAATTAGGTATGAAATCTATTTTGAAGTTAATATTTTTGGGAGTGTGAAACGGATTAATTCAATTTACTTTATTTCTTATGGGAAAATTTGTTTCGGGTTGCGAATTTTCGGTTTACGAACTGTCTCTGGGAACAGAATAAATTTGTAAACGGAGGGGGCCACTGTATTTTGTTTATAGAGGTATGTGTATTTTTGTGGTCTGGAATGGATTAAATCTAATTTACATTATTCCTTACGGGAAAAATAATTCAGTACTTAAACAGGTCGGTACCTGAATGGCCTTATGGAATGAATTATTTTTGAGTACTAAAATTCCACTGTACTTGATTTGCCAGTGTCCAAGTCCTACCCCAATTACACTGTGCAGTTCATCTTGGCCCAATTTATGCAATATTTAAAGCCATTTTTACTGTCGGCAATTAAAATACTGATACATTACAATTTCTTTCACCAAAAAAATAAATTATATATTCTTTTTAAACATGTACTGCACTATATTTTCTATAAATCTGTTGATAAAGAAACACTCTTACAGAAAATGTATACTTTACTCTGGCTACTGGAACATACAATATGTTCCAGTACATCAGATAACATACTGTACTAATGGAAGATAATTGAAAGACATACTGCTAACAGAACTGTACAATTTCCTAAAACTTTACAAAGAGTTTATATGGAAGCAGCCATTGCTTCACTTTCCCCTTTCCTCATCCCTGATATGCCATTCTTTCTGGAATGTGTTGAAGTTGACAAATCTGTTGGCTGGGAATTAATATTAGGTTCACTTTGATTAGTTAGAATGAGTGGCTTAGCTTCTCTTCCATGAAGTTTTGGATGGAACTTCACCATATTTCGTTGACTATGACAATGTACTTTAGCCTCAATCTGATGTCTTTTGTTTGAGTTGTAGCATGATGAATGTGTGTAACTTGGCTTTGGAGATGGTGATGGAGAAATGCTGAGCCCAGGTAAATACGATTGAGGAGAGAGTGGGCCTGGAGAAGAAGCACAAGAAAACTGGCCCGGCGAGGATGAGCGAGAAATGGTTTGAGTTGAAATAATGGTTCGAGGTGACATCTGACTAGGCGAAGAGGACTGTGACACAGTCATACTTGGTATTATACACGGAGAGACAGCCTGGCTGGGTGAAGTGACGCAAGTGATAGTTAAGCTTGGCATCAATGTTTTAGATGTGGCCTGACCTGGCGAAGATGACTGAGATGCCTGGCTTGGGGAAGATGATCGAGAGATGGTTAACCCTGGAAGAAAAGGGCGAGAAGAACTATAGCTGGCTGGTGAAGTGGTGGCTGATGATGACTCACTCCACTGGATCATGTTGATAGGAGAATTAGCTGATGCTATTGATGTTCGTGAAGATTCAGGCTTCTGGAAGGTGTAAATAAAGTTCTGAAGCTGACTGATAGCTTTATGGACTTCATCTTCCTTACGCTGCAACTTTGCTCTCTCTGAGCACTGTGCCTGTAAGCAAATAAGCAGTGTTAATTAATACACATTAGGTGTATTACTGAGCTTTGCTAATAAACTGTATGAGAGCTATATACACTAAATATGGTTTGATTGAATGAGGCCAATCAAGAATGGTAGCCTCATGCTGGTCTGTCTCATATATAGACAGATGTTTTAAGGCGCACAGTGGTTGTAATAGCTAAAGGGAGTACAGGGGTGAGGGCAGAGCAAGGGGGCACTTGTTGGGGGTGAATGACTGGAGTGGTTTGGTGAAGACGGGGTTATGGGGAGTTATATTAGTAGTGAATTTGTGCTGTGGTAGCATCTTAATTAATGAGTTTCTGAAGTTGTTACTAGCATGGGCAACATACATGTATTGAGGCAAGTTTTGGTTACAAATTATTTTCAACACTATGGCATGGATACAGTAATATATTTAAAAGAGCATTCAATTCTCCACCCGCCTTCACCAGGTGGCCTCATTACTACAACAAATATGGGAAAACTAAACGAGGAAGCAATACTTTGGTATCCCAAGGCACATTTTGTTTTAGTTTTATCCAAGTTTTAGTCATTTCTAGTCGAGTTATTTAAATTTATAACACTTCGTCCGGGCATGACGCAATGCTGCGTCGTCAGTTTACTGTCGGTAATCTCGGGGACGACGCAATGCTGCGTTGTCCACTAAAATAATCGCCACAAATCAGGTTTTTATCCGATTTTTGGGGGACTGGTTTTAAAATGCGCACCTATGTCTTCCCTACACGCCTATGTCATGTTCAACGCACAACACTGAGGTGGTAAGTACAAAAAATTGTATTATTTTGTATATTTTTTTTTTCAAACTTTCGCGTATTGTACTGGCAATATTGTTCTTCAATTGGCCCTTATATGCACATATCCATCTAAAGCATTCTATTAGGAACAATTTCATACCTAAATGAGCGCTGTAACACGAAAATTGAGATTAGCAACCAGTAAAATACTAAACATTTGTGGGCAGGAATTGGGAGTGTAGCTGGAAGGCGTCTGGGCGCTCACTCACAGCTAACGCATGGCCTGTCTTCAACTCGTCGGCGGTTGGAGCGTGACCAGGTTTTTTATTTTATATGCTACTATTCCTCTAGAGAATTCTATTGCGAACCCAATGATACCAAAATGAAAGACCTAGGACGAAAATTGAGGTGACCAGAGTGAAAAGAGTGAACACATTTTATCGCTTTTTGCGCGCTCCTGGGTAACTCGTTCGCACTGTTCTCTGTTTGCTGCGGGTAATTAGCCGGGCTTTTGGAGTTTATATGCATTTAGTGCTGTAGAGAATTCTATTACGAACACAATGAACACAATGATACCAAATTTAATCTCGTAGGACGAGAATTGAGGTGACAAAGTTGAAGAGAGTATACACTTTTCAGAATTACCGCGCGACTCCCGTGAACGCTGGGACCCACATCGCATAGTTGAGAGGTGGTGCGCCAGGTGCGCGAAAGTGTTAATTTAATCTTCGACACAGTCCTTTCTTTTAAAGTGCGTTAACAGTCAAATTTTGAGGTTTCAAAGAATTGTACAGTTTTGTCAACAACATGCAATTGCTTTTAATACAGTATATATATAGAATAGACCTGATTCTGTTTTAGATTTGTTAACTAACCTTTCCTCAAAGTTTCTTTCTACCTCAATATCTCATAGTCGTTTCCTGCTTGTCTGTATTGCTGGTACAGTTGAGGGTTAGGTATCTTCCTATATTGAACGCTTTGTTTGTGGGAGGTTTCTGGCCTTCTTGCAATTTCTGTTGAACTACTGTTTTCTACTTCTGCATCTCTGTTTTTGGCATAAATTTTTTGGTGCTTCATTATATATCTTACAGAATTTGGCATACATATCATTTACATCCTCAGCCCATCCTTTTGTTTTGGTAGTACTTACAGCAACAATAAGGACCATAGTACATATATCGAGGTACAATGCAATTCGAAAGTAGAAATCTGTACTATTGAATTGGACAAACTGGAAAAGGTTTTGTATTTATATTGCAAAGACAAGCTAAACTAACCTAACATAACCTTCCTAAACCTAATAAAGTACATGTGTGTGCTATACTAGGCCTAGGAATATTTAAGTTTGTTTTTTAGCTTCATTTTTGTCAGACTCTATAAAGTAAATAATACCAATTCTACAAATTACTTTGTATGTCAATGTTTGTACTATGGTGCACATAGTTACAAAAACTACAATCTAAACAGGAGGATGGGTTGACATTTTTGCTTAACAACAAGTTTTTCCATTCGAACTCATTAACCACTGGACAGTGCTGGCTGAGAAAACTGATTTGCCGATAACTGCGCCAACCGAGAAAACACTTTTTTATTTTTTCGTACACATTTGAAACACGTGCGCATTAGGTTGGGTACGAGATGGACGCCTAAAGCCTTCAGTGAGCGGCGGCCATCTTGAAAAAAATCCCAGAATGCCCCAGACCTGAGGAGGACCCTCAGTTCTGATCGAGCAACCATGGCTGACGCACATGCCTCCAGCTCCATATTGCCTGTGAGACGCGCTTTTGAAAGTTTGCTTTCTAAAGGGCAAATTGTGACTTTATTGTTTGAAGAAGAACAGGAATGTGATATTGATGACCCAGGGGAGAATAGAGACCTAACACAAGTAATCAATGATAGTGATACAGCAATAGATAATGACAATACAGTGAGCGTGTCTCGTTCAGGGCGAGCTCCACGCAGAGGTGGATCATAGGTCATTGCTCTTGCTCATATTATCTTGAGCACCTGCTCCATCTTCTAATTTTGACAAAAGTGATTGTGTTGATAACTAATTTTCTGGGTTCAGTGACGCTGCTTCTGATATAAGTAGCATAGATGTGCCAAGTGCTAGCGGCTGCCGTCGTGGTGTTACTAGGTGAGGATGTGTTGTCTCAGCAGTGCACCCAGCCAAGTGCCGCATTGTCTCCCCTCGTGACGACACTGACGACAGTGTTGCCTCTACATCTACTTTCCCTGCCACCAGTTCGAATTTTTAGTCAGGCTCTGGTGTTGCAATTACTCATAAAGTATGGCCAAGAAGACAGTGTAACGACAATTGTTCATGAACCAGCATTACCACATTACGTTTCCAACAGACAAGGTGTTAAAGACTTCCTAACACTTCACAAGCCTGCCTACCTACCACCTACAGGAACTAAAGCCAAAGGTATACATGAGTGCATTGTTTGTAAGCATTCAGAATGAAACCCAGGAAGGGAAAATCTGTGTGTACCATACGAGTCGAGTGCAAAGTTGCGCTCTGTCTCATGGATTGCTTCTTTGAATAACACTCACTTCCCAAGTACTGAGTGTATAATACAGTGTGTTAGTGTGTAAATAGTGTGTGAAACTGTATATATATATATTCTTATTTTAGTGAATTTTAAACATGTATTATTATGACAATAAACATTTATTGTGGACACATTACTGATACAAGTATCACTGTTCCATAGAACATTATGAACATTCTATTGTATACATATTGTATAAGACACAAATGTGTATTGTATACGATCATAAAAACAAATAAAAATGCATTGGAAATACACAGAACAAATGATAGAAAATATATTTGTAGCAACTTGTAGTGCTTGATTAGCCCATGTGATAACCTCTGGGAGCTTCACGTACAAGCGTACAGCAAATAATGACATCACACGCCCCCTTCTCCACGTCCCTACAGCCAAAGTTTGTGAAATTTATTTGTTTTTCTGTGGGGGAGCTTCTACGGCTCCCTGGAGCTTATCGGGCTAATGTATGTTATATTAGACCGGGACATTAGCTATGGAGTTCAGACCTACCAGGGACCATGAGCCAGAACCTGGTCCCTTCAGAGAAGTTGCAGGGAACAATGGCCCTGGAAAAAAACCCCTGTGGTTGGGGTATTTCCGTATCTGCCATCGACCGAGGTTAGGTGCCCAGAAAGGTAGGCATAACAAAACAAACCCCACATGGTAAGAAACTAACAACAAAAACCAAACAGAGAGGTAGAACTCCCTACAATCCCAAGGACACAAGCAAACAAGCAAACGTAACACACTACTGCTGCGCTGCTCGTCCGCGCAGCCCTCCCCTCCCCGAAAGGGGGAGGGAGGGGGAAGCCCCAGACCTCACCATGCCAGCTGCACAGCACCCCAGTTCATAAGCTAATGTCAACAGGGACAGATGCCTCTCTGGCCTCATTTTCCTGGGCGGTGTTGCCTTCGTGGCACTCACTGCTGTGTTTTTGTATTGTGCGGTGGCCAGGTGTTCCTCATTAGTACCGGGGCTTCCTTCCCTAAGCACCCTGTGAGTACTGTCTCTGCGTGACAGGGTTATCTTCCCTGGGGCGTTCAGGAACCATTCTCATAGAGGTTCTTGCTACTCGGCATTTGCCTCGCCCTTGGGGCCAGCTGGGGTTTGGGGCCCTTGTTTGGCCTTGAATAGGGACTGGTATTGTGCTGGTTAGAGCGTCATGGTGTTGCGCGACCTGCTACCTACGCGGCGACCGGTTCCTGTTGCCTCTGGGAATGGTGTACTTTTGCGGGGGTTTTCTTTCTTTTTATTTTCATTGCCTGGTGGGAGTCTGCCTAGTGTGGTTATAGTTCCACTGGTAGTGTTTGGTGGTCCTCTACTAGGCCCCCGTGATTGTACACGTCGCAGGGGTTTTCAGCGTTGGTATCTACCCTTTGTAAGTTTTGGGAGTTAACTGGTTAGCAACACCTTGTTTGGGGCTTCCGGTTGGTCCGGCACTCCATGGAGGAAACAATCTAGTTTCCTCTTGAAGATGTCCACGATTGTTCCGGCAATATTTCTTATGCTCGCTGGGAGGGTGTTGAGCAACCGCGGACCTCTGATGTTTATACAGTGTTCTTTGATTGTTTCTATTGCTCCCTTGCTCTTCACTGGTTCTATTCTTCATCTTCTTCCATATTGTTCACTCCAGTACGTTGTTATTTTACTGTGTAGATTTGGTACGTGTCCCTCCAGTATCTTCCACGTGTATATTATTTGATATCTCTCTCATCTTCTTTCTAGTGAGTACATTTGGAGGGCTTTGAGACGATCCCAATAATTTAGGTGCTTTATCGGTCTATGTGTGCTGTACAGTAAATGTTCTCTGTATTCCCTCTATTTCAGTAATCTATCCTGCTCTGAAGGGGGAAGTGAGTACTGAGCAGTACTCAAGATAGGACAACACAAGTGACTTGAAGAGTACAACTATTGTGATGAGTTCCCTGGATTTGAAAGTTCTCGTAATCCATCCGATCATGTTTCTGGCTGACGCCAGAAAAATTGAATTATTATGTATTATGTTTAAGGTCCTCATTTTTACCATACCTGAGTACCTGGAATTTATCACTGTTAAACATCATGTTATTTTCTGTTTCCCAGTAAAATCTTTATTAATATCTGCTTGAAGTTTTTCAATGTCTTCAGCCAAGGTCATTTTCATACATATTTTTATGTCATCTGCAAAGAATGATACGAAGCTGTGATTTGTATTTTTGTCTATATCTAATATGAGAATAAGGAAAAGCAGCGGTGCAAGGACTGTACCCTGAGGTACAGAGCTTTTAACTGCACTTGGACTTGATTTTATATGATTGACTGTTACTTGTAATTCCTGTTTGACAGAAAACTGACTATCCAGCATCCTACTTTACCGGTTATTCCCATTGACCTCATTTTGTGTGCTATCACTCCATGGTCACATTTATCGAAAGCCTTTGCAAAGTCCGTGTATACCACATCAGCATTCTGTTTTGCTTTTTATGCCTCAATGACTTTGTTGTAGTTATCAAGTAGCTGTGAGAGCCATGATCTTCCTGCTCGAAATCCATGTTGGCCTGTGTTGTGAAGGTCATAGGTCTTCATGAAATTGGTGACCTGACTCTTAATCACTCTCAAATAATTTTATTATGTGGGACGTTAGTGCAACTGGTCTATAATTCTGTAGAGGGAACCACATTCAAAGTGCCCGCCAAGGAGACATTTTACAGTATAGGCAGGGCTGTGCCCTGATTGGTGGACGACGACGGCGCACGGCCTACCCGCGCGGCAGCCCGCGCAGGCCGAGTGGGCCAGATTTGAACTGCATGTGACCCAACGCGGACGACGCCTGCCCGGCACCACTGGCACTTAGGATATGTGCCCATAGGACCCCTAAGAGGCATTGATTCCCTCTGTCCTACCCTTCCTGAGGAGCCTAGACTTGCTCCACCTACCCTACCAGCCCTTCCTCTCCCTACGACGACAGTTCCAGGTGAATTACTGTGCTATTGTTGTAACACGTGGGTCACCTCTACATTGGCGCAGTGAGTAAACGTTCCCACGCGGTGATCAAGAGGACCTCGCCAAGATATCTGCATCATCGTTCTGCCGACTTCAGTCAAGACGTCTTAGATAGTGTTCAACGGTTCCAGTCTCGAATTACTGGCTTTGGTTGCACCATAGATGTTCTTCGGTTCGTTGTTCAATAGCAGTGCCCAAGATATTTCAACCCCTGTTTTTTTTGTGCATATGTTTTATTCCACATCTCGTGCAATCCCCCAAGATTCTCCATAAGTTCCAGTTATCAGTGTTTTATACGGATTATTTCTCCGGATTTGTTGCATTTTATTGTCTTGTCCCCCAAGCACCGATTCCCGCGGTCCCCAAGTTCTTTGAAGAAGGGGAGACGAGTACCACCATTCACACGGAATACGGGCCACCGTTCATGAGCATACCCGACCTGTATTGTTTACGAATCCGCTCGCGGAGGATTTCAGGCTGTCGTTCCCGAGCGCATCCGTCTCCAGTGTGTTTACTACAGCGACGCTGGTCCCAGCTCTGCAGGGTGCTTGCTACAGGTCTGTTATTTTCTCATTTCTACTGTTAGCTAGACGTAACCTGTTCTAGGCTTTCTACAGAAGTAACGGCTCAAGGGGAAGAGATACATTAAGTGAGCCAGTGAGTTTGTGTTCATACCAGATTTAAGGTGGATGGTGATCCGCCCTGCACACAGTTCCACACGTTCACCTGAAAAAAGTGTTTTTGAGAACCCTCAGCCCAGTGCTTATGAAAATCAGGCACATTGCTTGTTAAAGTTCCTCAAAGTGCCTGTCATCAGATTTTCCAGTTTTGCAAGTGCAGTAAGTGCCCAGTTTTTGTCTAAGCCTCAAGTGATTTAGGTACCAATTAAGTGTGCAGTGTTTTATGTTGCTTGAAACCCACCTGGCCCCATCATTTACATTATTGACTGTGCAGTGCTTATTTTTCCTGGTGGAACATTTATCTCTATCTCTGAACATTGGAACCTTAAGTGTGGCCATTGGTGTCTGTGTTTTTTTGTTTGTTTTGTTTGTGGCACGAGATATTGGAGCTTTAACTTTCGACACTAGCACAATGGCCCCAATCAAGATAAACTCTGCTTCGGCTGCTGAGCTGCTGCTGCTACCGGGTGTAGGAGATACCTTGGCCGCTCGCATTATCAAGTTTCGGCGTCGCCACGTGATCACGGGGGACAACATTTATGATATCAACCGCCTTCGGGCCACGCCCGATTTGATGGCTGCTATATCGTTTGAGGTGGACCCGTCCCAACAGGGCCCCGGGCCCTTAGGTCAGGGGGCAGGAAGTCGTTCATCGTCCTCGTCCAGCGAAACGGGAACCCGCCACTCCTCTAGGGGTGCCGCCAGCAGCAGCCAACGTGGACGTCGACCTCAGTCACCAGCTTACTCCAGGGCTAGTGGCCAGCAAGGTACTCGGCAGGGGAGCCCCTCCCACCATCGATCGGCTCGATCAAGGAGACGGACAGCTCGACACTCGTCACACAGCTCTCTGACTTCCGATTCGGATGCCTCTCTATCCCGTAGCAGGCGGACAGGTTATCGCCAACAGAAAGAGACCTTCCGCACACCACCTCGGGCGTTGGACTATGACGGGAAGTCAGATTGGGCCACCTTCTACCGCCGCTTCACGTCTTATGCCTCGGAAAAGGACTGGAGCGGGCCTACGTCATTGACACAGTTAGGATGGTGCCTCAAGGGTAAGGCAAGTGATTTTTACAATCGCTTACTGGACAGAGAACCGTCGATCGATTATATTCGCATGATGCATAAGATGATCAAGCGATTTGGCGATAGGGAAGTTCTGGATGTAGCTATGATGAAGTTTAACCAGGCCCAGCAGGAACCAGAAGAAGATATTGCTGATTGGGCAGATAGGGCCCACCACTTGGCTCATCGGGCCTACAAACATGTGCCACGATGGGAAGTGGAACAAATCGCAGTAATGAGATTCGGCCAGGGATTACAGGACAAGACTCTGGCAGAATACATTGCCAATGCAAGGAATTCGTCAATGGAAGAAGCCATCGACCGGGCCCAAACCTTCCAGCACAATGCCGTAGCAATCCACGGCTCCGCAAGTTCAAGCAGGCACGACTCCCACCGCCGCGGGTCCCAGGGGCCAGCAGTAAGAGTGAATGCAGTGGGCAGGTACTCCCGGTGTGAGCAACCACCCAGGAGTAAGGACGCTTCTCGGCGCTCGACACCAGGTGCCTCGCCGGCTACCAGTCCCGCAGGCCGTGGAACCGGTACTCACCACCCGTCGAGTGCAGGCTCGGGTCCTTCATCTTCCATGGACACGGAGGCGAAACTGGACGTCTTGGTAGCAGGTGTCTCAGAATTCAGCGGGAAATTGGACCAGGTGTGTGAGAGTTTGAGGCACCTTACAGTTGCTCTTATGTCACCACAGCATCGCCGTAACCCATCCCCTAGGCGACCTGTTCAGTGCTACAGGTGTGGAAAAGAGGGTCATTTTGCTCGGGACTGTGAGGAATCCGAAAGGGATGAGGAAGCAGTCCGCCAGCACGGGGACACCTCGGGCAACAGGCCACATGTTTCATTTAAGGACCAGAATTCGTCTTTAAACGCTGCCGGGTCGGCTCATTCGGTCTAAATCCGACCCAGTGCATAACAGGCCAAGGAGGGGCATCGGAGCAAGATGCTGACCAGATATTGTCTAGAGGTGTGGAAGACATCTCGGCTCACACTGACAGGGGGGACATGGACATTAGCACATCAGACACATACAACCAGCAGAGTTTGGTTATGCTAAGTGAGAACTCGTCAAGTGAGGCTCCTTCAGGAATCCAATGCAGGACAAAAGTGGCAATTCGGGACCATGCCACTACTGAACAAACAGGTCTGGATCAGGAAGCAAAGCAAAATTCTCACAGGAAGTGGGGCCCGTTAAGACACAATGTGGAAAGGAGGGCTCAGAAGAAAATAAAGAATGAACTAGCATTTGGTCAGTTCTTGGAAGGCATAGATCCAATTGCTTTCCCTTGGGATCCTGGGGGTGAGATGTGGGAAGAGAGTTGCTCTGTCAAAGGACTCACATTCAAGGAGCAGCGCTTCGGTGCGAGGAATATTGTTAGGACAGAGTAAATTCCTAAGAGTGAAGCTGAAAAGAAAAAAAAAAAAGAAAAAAGGAAAGGGAATAGTGTAGTGTATGCAATGTTGAAACAGTTCGTGTATAGTGCAAAGATAATACGGGTAATAATCGTAATGTTCGTGTACAGTGCAAAGATAATACGGGTAATAATTGTAATAGGACCCATTCATGAAACCAGACTTTTTTACAAAAAAGACATGTTGTATATAGTGAAACGTTTTCCCTCCAACATACCCATTGTTCTATAGGGACGGGAGGAGTGTAGAGGGAACCACATTCAAAGTGCCCGCCAAGGAGATATTTTACAGTATAGGCAGGGCTGTGCCCTGATTGGTGGACGACGACGGTGCACGGCCTACCCGCGCGGCAGCCCGCGCAGGCCGAGTGGGCCAGATTTGAACTGCATGTGACCCAACGCGGACGACGCCTGCCCGGCACCACTGGCACTTAGGATATGTGCCCATAGGACCCCTAAGAGGCATTGATTCCCTCTGTCCTACCCTTCCTGAGGAGCCTAGACTTGCTCCACCTACCCTACCAGCCCTTCCTCTCCCTACGACGACAGTTCCAGGTGAATTACTGTGCTATTGTTGTAACACGTGGGTCACCTCTACAATTCTTTGCCAATGTTTTGCTGCCTCCTTTGTGTAGAGGGGCTATGTCTGCTACTTTAAGTGCATCTGGTATCTCCCTCGTGTCCAAGCTCTTCCTCCACAATATACTGAGTGCCTGTGCTATTGGCACTTTGTATTTCTTTATAAAGATTGAATTCCATTAATCTGGACCCGGAGCCGAGTGTATGGGCATGTTTTCAATTTCTCTTTCAAAGTCTAGTACGCTTGTGTTGATATCAGTTATATTTACAGGGGTTTGGATATCCTGCATAAAGAAATTGTCTGGATCTTCCACTTTCATGTTGTTTATTGGAGTGCTAAACATGTCCTCGTACTGCTTTTTTAGGATTTCACTAATTTCTTTGTCATCCTCTGTGTATGAACCTTCACTTGTATGAATAGGTCCAATACTGGCAGTGGTTTTTGCTTTTGATTTCACATATGTGAAAAAAGTATTTTGGATTTTTCTTTATTTCCTGAACTGCTTTCTTCAGTTTGATTTGAAGTTTGACACTTCAGTTGAAGTGTTTCAATTTCCGCTCGATTTCTTCAATCTCTCTATTTAAATTATTCCTTCTTTGAAGGGAAAGTCGTGTCTGCTTAAGCATTTCCGTTATTTTTTCCTTCTTTTATAGTGTCGTCTGCGTTCTCTTTCTATGTTGGATCTCTTTCTGGCTTTCCTCAAAGGAACATGTTTCAGACAGACTTGACATGCTTCCGAAGTCAGTTTTTCAATTCCTTCTGTAGGACTTGTATTACTTAGAACAGTTTCCCATGGAATGTTTGTAAGTTCCCTGTTTATTTTCTCCCAGTCTATCCTTTTATTATTAAAATTGAATTTACTGAATAACCCCTCTCGCTTGATCAATATTTTAGGTGTATTCTGAGTATTGATGGTCGTTTGCACTTCAATGAGCTTGTGATCTGAGTATGTGGTATCTGTTATCATAATTTCCCTGATAATGTCTATCTACCCTGATAATGTCTATCTGAGATCTAGAATATTTTAATTTCTCATTGGTTCTGATATCTGCTGGTTGAGTGAAAATTTGTCACAGAATTTAAGTAGTTATCTAATCTGTGGTGGGTTAGGTCCCGATAGATTTCCTGGTATAATATTATTGTTTGCTATTCTCCATCTGAGACTAGGCAAGTTGCAGTCACCTAGGAAGATAATATCTGGTATCGGGTTCTCCAAATTATCAAGGCTATTCTCTGATTTGTTTATCGGTTCTGTGAATTCCTCGGCCGTTGCATCTGGCGGTTTGCATATTAGAATAATCACTAAGTTTATTTTCTCTATTATTAATCCCAGTACCTCTACCACCTCATTTGTAATGTTAAGGAACTCTGAGCATACATGGTCTTCCCTAATATACAGACCCACTCCTCCATGTGACCTAATTATCCTATCACACCTGTATAGATTATATCCTGGAATCCAGATCTCACTGTCCAAGAATTCCCCTGCATGGGTTTCTGTGAAAGCTCCAAATACTGCATTTGACTCCATGAGGAAGCCATTTATGAACTGTACTTTGTTGAATATTCTTGTTTTTAGTCCTTGTATGTTGGCAAAGATGAATGAGGTTACTCTATTAGGGATAGTTGGACTGGGAGACTTTTTTGGCAAGTCCATTATGCTTGGACATATTGAGTTTGTTCTGACCAGTGCTGATTGTTGTAGGGCAATTGCCTGTTGTAGTTGTACAGTACAACCTCGATTCGATGTACCCGATTCAACGAATCTCCGGCTAGTTCTCACACTTTTCAGGCCAGATTTACTCACCCGGTTCAACGAACAATGGTTCGCCGAAGCGGGGGATGTTCGGATTTGCTTACGATATCGAGACAGAGTTCACAGACTGGTGAAAAACTTTCCCATTCTATCACAGATTACAATTAATAATTCACTCATATGACAAGTTGGATCACACAAGTGAACCACACAAGTGAACCACAAGTGGTCCACAAGCTTACGATGTTGGGACAGAGTTCACAGAGTGGTGGAAAACTGTCTCATTCTATCTACAATTAATAATTCTTTCATAAGACATGTTGGATCACATAAATGGACCACACAACAAGTGAACCATATGAACCAAACACAAGCCAGAATGGTCCACACAACAAGTAAAGTATATTAACCAAACACCAGCCAAAGTGGTCCACACAAGTGAACGACTGAGTTTCAATGATTTTCGTTCACTGATTTGTGGCACACGTATCTTTGTAAATTAATTTAAAGGCTGAAGCGTGAATAGCTAGCTACTGTGTTGAAATCTTCTTATATACATTTTCTGCGAAGAAACAAGATGAGTGAGGGTGGACAGATAAGGGAATACTGTACTGTAAACCTCACTTTACAGTGAGGTTTCACTAACTTTCATCTGTGTCGTCATAGTTCAGTGACCCATGACTTTGAATGTTACAGATTAATAAATCATTTCTAAAACTGGTATTTTAATAAATCTCTATTGTCCTAATTAAACTAAACTAAATAAAACCAAAAATATACTGTAATATGATATATATCTGCTATTTGAGAAATTATTCACATTATTGGCGGCTCACAAGTCCAGCACGAGTGGACAGGTCTAATCCGTGTAATTACCTAAGTGTAATTACCTAAGTGTAGTTACAGGATGAGAGCTACGCTCGTGGTGTCCCGTCTTCCCAGCACTCTTTGTCATATAACGCTTTGAAACTACTGACGGTCTTGGCCTCCACCACCTTCTCACTTAACTTGTTCCAACCGTCTACCACTCTATTTGCGAAGGTGAATTTTCTTATATTTCTTCGGCATCTGTGTTTAGCTAGTTTAAATCTATGACCTCTTGTTCTTGAAGTGCCAGGTCTCAGGAAATCTTCCCTGTCGATTTTATCAATTCCCGTTACTATTTTGTATGTAGTGATCATATCACCTCTTTTTCTTCTGTCTTTTAGTTTTGGCATGTTTAATGCTTCCAACCTCTCCTCGTAGCTCTTGCCCTTCAGTTCTGGGAGCCACTTCGTAGCATGTCTTTGCACCTTTTCCAGTTTGTTGATGTGCTTCTTAAGATATGGGCACCACACAACAACTGCATATTCTAGCTTTGGCCTAACAAAAGTCATGAACAATTTCTTTAGTATATCGCCATCCATGTATTTAAATGCAATTCTGAAGTTAGAAAGCATCGCATAGGCTCCTTGCACAATATTCTTTATGTGGTCCTCAGGAGATAGTTTTCTATCTAGAACCACCCCTAGATCTCTTTCTTTATCAGAATTCTTTAAAGATTTCTCACATAATATATAGGTTGTATGGGGTCTATGTTCTCCTATTCCACATTCCATAACATGACATTTATTAACATTAAATTCCATTTGCCAGGTGGTGCTCCATATACTTATTTTGTCCAGGTCTTCTTGAAGGGCATGACAATCATCTAAATTTCTTATCCTTCCTATTATCTTAGCATCATCAGCAAACATGTTCATATAATTCTGTATACCAACTGGTAGATCATTTATGTACACAATAAACATCACTGGTGCAAGAACTGAACCCTGTGGTACTCCACTTGTGACATTTCTCCATTCCGATACATTGCCTCTGATTACTGCCCTCATTTTTCTATCAGTCAGAAAATTTTTCATCCATGATAGAAGCTTACCTGTCACCCCTCCAATATTTTCCAGTTTCCAGAACAACCTCTTATGTGGAACTCTGTCGAAAGCCTTTTTTAGGTCCAGATAGATGCAGTCAACCCAACCATCTCTTTCCTGTAATATCTCTGTGGCTCGATCATAGAAACTGAGTAAATTCGATACACAGGATCTTCCAGATCGAAAACCATACTGTCTGTCTGATATTATATCATTTCTCTCCAGGTGTTCTACCCATTTAGTTTTGATTAGCTTTTCCAATACTTTCACTATTACACTTGTCAATGATACAGGTCTATAATTGAGGGGGTCTTCCCTGCTGCCACTTTTGTAGATTGGAACTATGTTAGCCTGTTTCCACACGTCTGCTACGATTCCTGTACACAGGGATGCCTGAAAGATCAGGTGAAGTGGAATGCTGAGCTCAGATGCACATTCTCTCAGAACCCATGGTGAAACGCCATCTGGGCCAGCTGCTTTGTTCTTACCGAGCTCCTTGAGCATTTTTTCCACTTCGTCTCTAGACACCTCTATGTGTTCTATGTTGTTCTCTGGAATTCTTATTGTATCTGGTTCCCTAAAGATTTCATTTTGTACAAACACACTTTGGAACTTTTCGTTTAGTGTTTCACACATTTCCTTTTCATCTTCCGTGAATCTATTTCCCATTTTCAACCTCTGAATATTATCCTTTACCTGCAATTTGTTGTTTATGAATTTATAGAATAGACCTGGTTCTGTTTTACATTTGTCCGCAATCCCTTTTTCAAAATTTCTTTCTGCCTCTCTCCTCACTGCCGTGTAGTTGTTTCTCGCATCTTTGTATCGCTGGTATGTTTGGGGGTTCGGCCTCTTCCTGTATTGATTCCATTTTTGTGTCTTTCGGTCTCTAGCCCTCTCGCAATTTCTATTGAACCAATCCTGTTTCCTAGTTCTGCATCTCTGTTTTGGTATAAATTTTTTTGTGCCTTTATCATATATTTCACAAAACTTGCCATACATCTCATTCACTTCCTTGCCTAGCATCAAGTCTGTCCAATTATACTCACTAAAAAAATTTCTAAGGTCACCATAATGTCCTCTCCTGAAGTCTGGTTTTTCAACTGCTTCAACCTCCTTATTTTCTTCCAGCTTATAATGCATTGCATACTTTATTCCCAAAAAGACATGGTCACTTTTACCCAAGGGAGGAAGGTACTGAATGTCAAATATCTCTTCCTCCTTCCTGGTAAATATCAAATCTAGCATGGAGGGAACGTCCCCTTCCCTCATCCTCGTAGCTTGTTTAACATGTTGATACAAGAATGTTTCCAGGATGAGGTCTACAAATTTACAGGTCCAAAAATCTTCTGTTTTAGCTTCATATGCTTCCCAGTCTATGGATTTCAAGTTGAAGTCACCGACTATCAACAGTCGTGATCTATCGTTATCCGCTCTCGCTATAATCTCTCTCATTATTGTTATAAGACCTTCACGTTTACTATCTAGCTCCTCCTTTGACCATGTGCTGCTTGGCGGTGGACTATATGCATTTATTATCATTAGTTTATCATCCTCATAGCAGATCTCTAGTGCTATTATGTCAACTTCTTGTGGATTGGCAGTCATTATTTCCTTCACCTTTAGGTGTTCTTTTACCAGCACAGCAACGCCACCGCCTTTCCTAATTTTTCTGTCCCGTCTCCAAATTGAGTAGCCCCTTGGGAATATGACCTCATTTAAAATTTCATCTTCAAGTTTTGTCTCCGTGAGTGCAACAATGTCTGGTGTCTGCAGCTGTATTACATCACTTAACTCCAGTATCTTCGATCTCACTCCATCTATGTTGGTGTATGCAATCTTCAGGAACTTGTTCCCCCTCTCCTTATTCTTCACTCCCCCTCTCTCTATTGATTTTGTTGGTTTGCCTTTATGTACCACTTTACTGGTTTGCCTACCCCTATCACTTTGTAGAAAAAAGAATTTATTTCTTCTTCATTCCTGCTCTCATTTAAATGTTTTGCCTCGGCGAGGTTCAGTTTCAGCTTCTCTCTATCTTCTTTTGAAAGATCTCGTCTTAACGACCACCCTTTCCCATCCTCATCCCTTTGCAATTTTCTAGCATTCCTTAGTACTTCTTCCATCTGTTTGGCACCGTTTAGGGTGATCCTCAAAGGTCGATCTTTCCCTTTTACGTACCTGCCTATTCTCCTGTAGTCGCACACATTCTCTCTGTTTGTAAGACCTTCCACGAGGCCAACAATTTTATCTACTACTTTAGCTTCTTCTACAGCTCTTTCTGACCTAGATGTTATCGCCTTTTCTTTGCAGCCAAAAATGATCAGGGACTTACTCCGATCAACTGTGTTTTGCACCAACTTCGGGTTAGATGCCAATTCTTTCCTCACTTCTAGCCTAATGTTTGTTTTATCTTGGTTGCTGCAGTGTTTGACTTCCTTTACTGCTTCTTCTATTTTTTCCTTCTCCTTGGCCACTTGTGCATAAGTGAGTTGCATATCTTTCTTGCACTGTTCGATTCCCTGTGTAACTTCCTCCATCTGTGCTGACAAAAGCTGTTTCTCCTGTTGAATTTCCTTACCTAACCTATTGTAGTCATTTATGTTTAAATTTACTTTAACTTCTTCCAAAGCTATTTTTAAGAGTTTATTTTCTTCTTCCATGGCTTTGCAATTTGTTTCCAATTGATTCTTATCCTTGCGCAAGTCTTTCACTAAACCCTCAAGACATAAAACTTTGCTATTCAAATGGTCATTACTTTCTTTCAATTTACTAATTATTTCTACATGAGAGTTCACTATAGTATCTAAATTTACCAACTTGTTATGTAGACTACTAATATCAATGCTTTCTTCATTGAATCCCTCAAAATCAAGCTCTGTTTTGTTTTTCCCCTTGCCAGTGGCCATCTTGAATGTTCTTCTCTGCACTGTAAACACTAGGGCAACTTTTTCTCATCCGATTTTTCACTTCCCTTAGCACTTTCCTGTTATCTCACCTATTTTTCAAGAGCACTATACCTTTATGTTCTCTGGGACACCACTCACTACCATCAACCTGTACTACAATACTTAGGATTGTTGAAATATGCTGGAGCTCCTCTGCTGCAAGTGTTGACCCTAGGGGTGTCACCTTTTTTTGCTGTTGTGTGCACACAACACCATGCTTATTTTGTTCAATTTCATTGCCATAGTTCAGTGACCTACGGCTTCAAAATAATAAAATTAATAAATCAGTTCTAAAATATTTTTATAGCTCTTATTATTGTAATAAAGTTGCTAAACTGAATATATAACCCAAAAATACTGTATATAATTTGATGTAAATCCAATATTTTGAGAGAAATTTATGTTACTGGAAATCGAACACAACACCATGCTTGTTTTGTTCGATTTCGTCGCCACAGTTCAGTGACCTACGGCTTCAAAATAATAAAATTAATAAATCAATTCTAAAATAAGTATTTTTTATAGCTCTTATTATTGTAATAATGTTGCTAAACTAAATATATAACCCAAAATTATATAATTTGATATAAATTGAATATTTGAGAGAAATTTATGTTAATGGATCTGGCTTCAACACCAGCCTACTGTAGGGTGCACGTATAGACCTAGTCTGCGTTCGTACAGTATGCACCCAGTGCCCTTAGTTTTGTCTGCGATTGACGTACAGTATTTAACCGCTGGTGGAAGAATAATTGTAGAATTTACCATTTATTGACTACAGCAGTATTGTTATACAATAAAATGTCTCAGGGGGCTTACTAATAGTGCCTTATTAATGCTAAAAATGAAGCAATATTTTGCAAGAACTTGTAGCAGAAAATCAACCAGCACGAGCACTGCCGTACCCAGCACGATAACAGCCGTACCCAACATGAGAACAGTCATAACCAGCACGAGAACAGCCGTACCCAGAACGAGCACAGCAGTACCCAGCAAGAGCACAGCAGTACCCAGCACTGGTACAACAGCAGTCAGCACCAGCTCAGATGCAGCTGAACCCACAGCAGCAGCGAGCACCAGCAAAGCTGATGCAAACATCTAAAAAACATCTTGTGTGGTGTGAACAGTTAGAACAAGTGTTAAATTAAGTGTGTACATAGTGTTAAAATTAAAGTTGCAGTAATTTTAGCATACAATAGTTTTCATAAACTGTATTGTAGTACTCAACATACAGCAAACTACTTAATCAACACAGTGTTAACGGTATAATACACTACAGTACGTATTTACTGTACAGCATTCACAACTCCATGAGACTTCAAGATGGACATAACTCCAACAATAAGGTAAATAACAAATGTAACACAGTATTTTTTAGCAGAAAAGTAATATATAGGTACAGTATATAATATGATAATGCATTTTTATTATGTACAAGAAAAAAAAGACACTGATGCAAACACCTCCTGAAGGTGACCTCTTGCAATGCATCCAACGCTCCAACGCACTGGGGTTGGTCCCATATAGTACGTTGAATCGAGGTTGTACTGTAGTTCCCCTTTGGTGTGTAATTGCATCTGTAATTCTGGAATGCAAGTAGGTCTGGCATCCAGTTCCATACACTCTCCATGCTCCTCCTTTTGAATTCTCTTTCGATTTGGTATAAAAAATTTATCGAGTCTCCTCCAAATTCATTATCCTGCTTGCCACTCTTTATGTAGCGTTCTGTGCCTTTCACGTGAAAGTATGGGCAGCTGAGGTCATACCATTTTCTGTCCTCGAGTGAGGTTTGGCACATGTCAGGATGAAAAAATCTACATATTGATCCAAATTGACACTGACATTTCCTAAGCATATTTAAACATTTTTAGGGATGTTGGTAACTGCATTCTTTCTTATTACCAGCATATCTGTCTGCATATGTCCTTTGCATAAAATTTGCATATGTCTGTCCTTCTGGTCAAACTCGCTCTATCGGGGACCGGGGACCTATCGAGCTGTCAGTGCTGTCTGTTACCCTTTCTAGTTTACTGCTGTCTGCATTCGGGCATACTGAATCAGAGTTTGCAACTTCCTGAGTTTCTGCTTCAGTTTCATCCCTGACTATAGTCTCCGCCTCTGGTCTATTATAATTATTGTTGTTCCTTTCCCACTCTTTCTGGATGACTGGTATGCTTTCCGGATGGCTGGTCACGATCAACGCCAGCCAATACGCGAGATGAGAAGCAAAAAACAGAGACACCGCATCCCGCAGGATCGGCGCGAACAGCTTCAACAGGGCAGAAGGCGCACGCGCCGTCGAAACCAAGGCACTGGACCCGGGAATGGCCCCAAGCGCCTCCACATCCTTAAGCTAATCCAAGGACAGTTACAAGAGGGAAAAGAACCACAAGACCGAAGCCAACAGGCCACGAGCGTGCAAATCCTCAGCAACCAGTGCAGCCAAAGGAGTGGAAACCTGCATGTGAAGCTGCACGATGCCGACATCCCAAGGAAGGGGCAGGGGCGAACAAGCATGCAATAAGGTGCCGAAACTCGCCCCAGGTAAACCTGAATCATCGTCAGAGAATAAAGCCACTCAAGCGTGCAGGACCAACAGAACGTATGCCAAGCCTCCAACGAAAAAACAAGACAGTTCATTAGCAAGAATGACTCTGGAACCTCATAACGAACCCAGTAAGGAAACAAAAATCCAAACCTGAATGATGGATTCATTAACCCTTAAAGTGCGCATCACTTCATATGAAGTGTAAATCGTTTTACCAGTCAACTGCGCTTCACTTCATATGAAGTGTATGGGTACCGCGCACGATTTGAATGGCCCGTGGTGTAGCTGGGGGTCCCATACGCTGCCCAGGGGCTCTAGTAAACAGCGGCCATTTTGAAAAAAATCCAGCTCACGATTCGATGGCATGGGAGGCCTCAGTTTAGCGAGAGTCACCATGGCGAGCGCACGGTCAAACGCCTCACGGGCACGCACCACTCAGTCCCTCACCCCAGAGCAAATAGCCCACGAATTATTCTCTGAAGGTGAAGAAAGTGTGTTTGACGATTCAGACAACGATGAGGATTATACACAGTTGTCGGGTGATAGCAGCAGCAGCAGTGAAAGTGAGAATGACCGCCATGCCATGGCGAGGCCTATACGCTCTCCCATGCCTCCTCGCCCATTTTCTACCCCAATTCTACCACGACCTCACAGTTCCTGTGGATATTTTCTGTTAGAGGGTGACGAGTCAGAGGGAGGTGACTCCTTTTCTGGGTTTAGTGACTCAGATCAAAGTTTTATTGAGCCTGTGGCTGGTACCAGTGGTGTAACTGGGCGAGAAATTGTCGCGTCAGCAGCATCTCGCCCGGCCAAGCGCCACCGCATGGCACCACATGAGGGACCAAGACCCTCGTGTTCACGTGCACCCACCTCACGTGCACCCACCTCACGTGCACCCACCTCACGTGCACGTAGCCGCCGTGCTTCTCGCAGACGGTATTCAGCTCCTGGTCGCCGGTATGCATCGCTTCCTCGCCGTCTTTCCTCTGCATCTCGCAGGACGCCTGGTGTACTTGAGTGGAGTGATGGTGACGATTTTATTCCTAATATTCCTCACTTTGACGATAAAGATGTAGGGATTACAAACCTTTTCCCTAATCAAGGTGAGGACATGGCTGAGATGGAATATTTTACAGCATTCTATGATGAACCACTCATGGAATACATTGTACACCAAACGAACCTGCATGCTGCTTACCTGATTGAGAGGGAAATCACAGAATTTTCACGACTGCAGCGTTGGAAAAATACCACAGTGGCGGAAATGTATGTGTTTTTGGCACTCTGTTTGTTGATGAAGCACTGTCACAAACATGCAATAAATGACTATTGGAGCAAGGACAAGACAATACCAACACCTTTATTCGGGAAATATATGTCACGAGACAGGTTTCAGATACTCCTCAGGTGTCTACATTTTGGAAGTGTTCAGGACCGAACACCTGATGATAGACTGTGGCGAGTGAGGCACTACATGAACGATGTTATTGGAAAATTCAGAGATTTTTACGTACCAGCACAGAAGCTGGTGGTTGATGAATCTCTCATACTTTTCAAGGGACGTGTTCTATTCAAACAGTACATTCCCTCAAAACGAAACCGATTTGGCCTGAAATTTTTTGTTCTTTGTGATTGTGAGACAGGATACGTGTTACACATGATTCTGTACTCGGCTAGTGATGTAGACATTCCCGGTAACGACGAACATGGATTCTCGGGGAGTGTAGTGAAGACCATCATGGCTCCGTGGATGAACAAGGGACACATTTTATACACAGATAATTACTATACAAGTCCCTTGCTAGCTCGGTTCTTGCTAGAAAATAGAACCGGATTGGTTGGTACAGTAAAGCCACAACGAAGGGAAATGCCTGTGTTTGACAACGACATTGCAGTTGGTGAGTGTCAGAGAAGGAAAAGTGATAACATTCTGTCAGTTCGGTGGAAAGACAAAAGAGAGGTGAACTTGTTGACAACAATTCATGATGGAACAATGGTGAACAGTGGGAAAGTGAGCCATAAAACAAACGCACCACTATATAAGCCAGACTGTGTTTTAGACTATAATATCAACATGCGGTTGATTGATAAATCAGACATGATGATTGGCACTGCAGAGTGTGTGCGGAAGACATGTAGGTGGACGAAAAAAGTGTTCTTCCATCTTGTGGACATGAGCATGCTGAACTGTTTCAACATGTACCTTGTGAGAACTGGACGTAAGCCCACTTTCCGTGACTTTGTATTTGATGCTGCAATACAGTTATTAGGAAAGTTTGCAAAAGATGTCCCAGGTATTCAGCGGCCCATCATAAACCCACTGTTGCAGCATGCTGGTACTCCACGCCTCGCTCACACTGAAGGCTTCCTAGCACACAAACTTAAGTATTTGCCACCTGGTGTGAAGCGTGCAATAGCCCAACGTGATTGCTTGGTGTGTAAAACAACGACACGTAGAGACAAGAAACGGAAGCTTGTGCAAACATGGTGTGAAACGTGTGGTATCCCATTATGTGCTGTCGACTGCTTCAATGACTACCACAGTCTAGAAATCTTCTAAGTGTGCTTCAAAGTGTGTATAGCGTGTGCGAGTGTGTAAATATGTAAACATATAAGCAGAACATACAATATAATAGACTGTAATGACATATTATATTGCCGTAATTGAAAACATTTGTGTGCGCCTGTGTATACTCAAATATGCAACAATTATTGATACAAAATATGTTCAAACAGTATTTGAAACACAATTAGTGAAAAAAAATTAGATAAAATGCGCTTAGACATTGTAAATAAATAGCGCGAAAATATATTTGTGGCAACTCTGGCTGTTTGAGGACCGCGCGCAACATCTCCCGGGCGTGTACTGCATGAGCGAACATGCAGATTGTGACGTCATCACCGAGCTTCTCGGCTCTATTGCAACAAAAGTAAGTACAATAGAATTTTTTTTTTATTTTTCCCGTGATCAGTGAACAGAACTTAACAGATTAGCAAAAAAAAAAAAATTTTTTTTTTTTCAAAATGACATGCGCCTGTGTGGATAGCAGGATATTAGACCCCGAGCATGTTAAGGGTTAAGGAGGCGCAATCCGAGTCGCGCAGGAGGTAAGCCGCAATGGCTTCCCGCACCTCATGAGGTGGGATGCAGGAAGCCGAAAACCTCTGGAAGGACAGAACCGAACCCGGGGAGGGACCAACTCGTACGCGGAAGGGGGGAAGGAAAAGCCCACTCCCTGTAACAGCAAGCTCCACTCAGAGGGTACAAAAACCCAAGCAGGGTCCAACAGGGGGGCCCTAGCCCCCAAAGTCAACTCCTCCCCAGCCCAGGGAACCTCCACATCAGGACCCGGGACCAAACCGTCCCTCAAAGCCCCGGCCTCAAAAGGAAAGGCCAGAGCGGCCGGAAAAGCAGGAAGAAAGAGGGGCTCACTGGTCAGACCCAGACGCTTCGGCAAGAGGAACCGGCTCGAATGCCTCCGTCGCCACCCTGGAAGAGGCATCCCCCGAGACCACCTAAGTCTCCAAATCAACTACACTCTGCCCCAACTCCGAAACCCTCAGATGCTTCGGAGCCAGAAGCAGGAGGGAGGAGGACCAAAACGAACCACAGCAGGGAAAGGACTAGGGGGCGCAGACTGAACCAAAGTCGAGGCGACTAACACCCCTAAGTCCGAGTCCTATAACCAAACTGGGGCAGCTTCGGGGCTTCCGGGGTCAGCAACCAATCTAGCGCGCTGCAGCAACCTAAAACGAGCATGCAATGCCTGCGCCGCCTGGACCCGAACAGTGTCATCAGTGGACTGGGTGAACTGAGTCACAAACAAGCAACAAAACTTGCAGATTCTGGGTCGAAGGTGTCACCAACCCAACAGGCAGCATGACGGAGGCAGAAACAATGAAGGTCACCCGGAGAAAAGGGGGGGGGGACCGAGCAACCCATAAACTCGCACAAAGCGAGAGGGGACCCAGGGGTCACTTACAATGGACCAATGCACTCCCATATGGTTTCCCAAGGCCCTTAGACGGAACTCAGGCTAAGGGAAGCCCAAGCAGGGTATTGCTAACCGGTGCCTAAAGTTACCAACAAAACTGCTAAAGCTGCTCTCCCGGGATGTGTATCCTCACAGGGGGCTAGTATGGGTCCACCAAGATATAGTGGTACCTCGGCTTACGAGCACCCCTGGTTACGAGTTTTTCAGGTTACGAGCAGGATTTGCTCAGAAAATTGATATCGGGATACGAGCGTTGCCTCAGGATACGAGGGTGTTGATACGTGTACGGGCCGACCTAAAGTGTGGTGGCATGGCAATCGCCGCTCAGTTTACCAGTGCCTCGCGCCCAGTGATTATCCCGCCTGAATTCTTCACAAGGATTTACTATTTTTTTTTCAGATTTTTTGCTATTTGAGCATAAAATTTGTTATTATATATATCGCAATGGGTCCCAAGAAAGCCATTGGTAAGGTTCAAGGCAAGAAATCGGATGTGAGGATGACAATAGAGGAAAGGCAAGAGATCATTCGGACGCATGAAAATGGTGCACGTGTTGTTGAACTTTGTAGGCAGTACAACAAATCTACGTCAACGATATGCACTATACTTGCCAAGAAAAAGGACATTATGAGTGCTAAAGTGGCAAAAGGCATATTAACAATCACGAAACAAAGACCACAAATACTTGAGGAAGTGGAAAAGTTGTTATTAATTTAGATACACAACAAAGAGTTAGCGGGTGATAGTGTTTCAGAGGCCATCATTTGTGAGAAAGCCAGGGTATTGCACGAAGACCTTGTAAAGAAAACCCCTGGAATGAGTGCAGATACGAAAGAGTTTAAGGCAATGTGGGGATGGTTTAAGAAATTTAGAAAAAGAAGTGGTATTCATAATGTTGTGAGGCATGGGGAGGCTGCCAGCTCAGACAAACCAGCAGCTGAAAGATTTATTGAAGAATTTAAAGAGTTTCCAGAGGCTGAGGGATACCTACTGCAACAAGTGTTTAATTGTGATGAGAGAGGACTGTTCTGGAAAAGATTGCCTAAGAGGACATATATTACTAAGGAGGAAAATCATTGCCCGAACACAAGCCTATGAAAGATAGGTTTACGCTTGTGCTGTGTTCAAATGTTAGTGGCAATTTGAAAATTAAACCCTTGTTTGTGTATCATTCTGAAAATCCAAGGGTTTTCAAACAGTATAAAGTGCAGAAAATCCAAATGTGTGTGATGTGGAAGGCTAATAATAAGGCATGGGTGACCAGGATTTTTTTTCGGAGTGGGTGAATGAAGTGGTGTGCCCTGCCATAGAAAAATATCTGCAGGAGAAACATTTGCCACTCAAGGCCCTGCTTCTCCTCGACAATGCTCCTGCTCATCCTCCAGGCTTGGAAAATAAATTGTTGCACAGATACATTAATTTTCTCACAGTAAAGTTCCTTCCTCCTAACACCACTCCTCTAATTCAGCCTATGGACCAGAAAATCATAGCAAATTTTAAGAAACTTTATGAAAGGGCACTTTTCCGGAAATGTTTTGAAGTGACTGAAGCCACAAAACTCACCCTCAAAGAGTTCTGGAAACACCAATTTAACATTTGTAGTGCTTTAACCCTTAAACTGCGCATGGTGTATATATACGCCCTGAGTAACATGTTCCATGGTGCGCATGGCGTATATATACGCCATAGGGTGCCAGGCCTGATTCAAATGGCCCGCGGCTACACGGGGTTCACAGTAGCTTCCTCAGGGCTCTTGTAAACAGATGCCATTGAAAAAAAAAAATCGTGGGCAATATTCTCAGGTGTGAGAGGCACAGTACTGTTGGAGCAACCAAGGCCGGCGCACGCAGCATGAGCGAACAGCATTGCTGTTCAGCTTGTGACCACAGCATCGCCGAAAAATGTCAAAATAAATATATAATTGTTATTATTTAGCGATGACAATATTACAGATGACCCATGACTGTGATATAAATAACCAGGGTTGTGATAATAGCAGGATTGTTGTAATAATTAGCGCTGTGGGAGGAGTGATGCTGAGAGATGGAGGGAGACAGCATCGTTTACTGACTGTGTGGCTAGCTGTTATTGTTTGCATTCACCATACCAGGTCAGTGGTTCTCTATGGTGAACACAAATGTAGATACTTATATATAATGTGTGTATTAGTGTAATAACAGCAAAAGGATTATGCTGGGAGGAGCCATATGGGTGACGGAGGTGACGTCGTCTGCACGATTTGTCTAGCTGTTTAGAGGGTGGCCACTATGCTCTTTGGGCGCACTACAAGCTTAGGTGTACAGTTACGGTGCATAAAACATGTAGATATTTATATATAATATGTGTATATAAGGTAATAACACTGCAATCAGTATTGTTGGGGTAGAAAGTTTAGTGCGTGTGACCTTGAAAGAGTGAGGGAGCTGCCAGCCGCCATCTGTGTATAGCGACGACTCTTAGTGCCTGAACTAACTATATCAGCTTAGCTGTACAGTTGTGGTGAACAAAATATATACATACTTATATATAACGTCTGTATATAGTGTAATAACACCACAAATGGTATTATTGGGGAAGAAAGTTTAGTGCGTGTGTTGAGGGAGTGGCAGAGAGTGGCTGGCTGGTGTGTGGCGGTAACTCTTTGTTGCTTTTCGACTCTCAATACCAACTTAGTGGTTCGTTATGGTGACCAAAACATGCAGATACTTATATATAACCTGTGTATAGAGTGTAATAGCAGCAAAACTATTTGTTTATTGTTTTATAAACATAATAATTGAATCACTAATATGCACATCATACTTTTGAGTATAGCGAATATTCACCACTTTTATTATATAAATATATTACAATACACACTATTGAATAATATTACTGCAAAAAGCTAAGAAAAAATCAATCTGAGACATTGAAACAATTAGGTAATAATATCTTTGTGGCAACTCCCATCTGTCAGCGCGGGTGACGCTGACCGGGTCTGACGACCACTCTGTCAACGCCCACTTTTTGCCAGACTTCCTCGGTCAATTGCGCCCAAAATATGTCACCAACGATTTTTTTTTATTTTTTCCGTGCTCAGGGGACACAAATTAACATGTTTATTAGACGAAAAAAAAATTTTGAAATTTTTTTTTTCTTGCGCACAGGGGTGTAAATGTCCCCAGGACCCCTGAGCAGTGTAAAGGTTAAAACTCATTGACAAAGCCTGGCAAGAAGTGACTCAAAGAACCCTGATCTTTGGCTGGAGAAAATTGTGGCCTGAATGTGTGACAGAACTAGACTGAGGGGTTTGAGCCTGTAAATGAAATGCCTATTGTTGAGGAAATTGTTTCTCTGGGCCGGCAAATAGGCGTGGAATTGGATGGTGATGATGTGGAGGAGTTGGTGGAAGAACTGACCACCGAAGAACGCCAAGCCCTTCAAAAGGAACAGCAAGAAGACCCAGCTCAGGATGTTTCTCCAGTGGAGGAGGATGAGGCAGCAGCAAATGTCCCTTCCGCAACCATTAAGAAGTGGTGTCAGATGTTGGAAGAAATGCAAACTTTTATTAAAACAACTCACCCAGAGAAAGCTGTAGTAGGCCGTTACATTAATCTTTTCAATGACAATATGATGCCTCACTACAGAGACATCTTGCGAAGAAGGGAAAAACAATCATCAATGGACCGCTTTGTTGTGCGGAAATTGAGCAGTGAGCCACAACCAGGACTTAGTGGTTTGCAGGCAAAATGTGCCAGAGAATGCACTCCAGAGAGGTCCTCACTACCTGATGTTATAATGGAAGGGGACTCCCCTTCCAAACAGTAACACCTCTCCTCCTCCCTCCTCCTCACCATCTTCCATACACCAACAGCAGTCATCAGCAAGGGTAATAACTTGAACATAGTTTTGTAGTGTAGATTTTGATGAATTAGGTATAAAATTTAGTTTGAAGTGAGGTTTTTAGGTAGTCAGGAACGGATTAATTAATTTCCCATTATTTCTTATGGGGAAATTAGCTTCGGTTTATGAGTTTTCGGGTTACGAGCCGTCTCCAGGAATGGATTAAACTCTTAAATCGAGGTACCCCTATACAATCGGGTGAGCCCAAAACCAAGGGGCAGACCCCCACCAGGCAAAAAAACAAAAAGAAAAGGAAAACCCGCAAGAGGACAACGTACCCAGGCAGGACAGAGCTGGCTATGAGAGGTGACAACTAGCTGTACAGTACCCTGCACCCCAACCAGTGACGAATACTACCCCCTACCCAGAGGCAAAGGGTGAAAGAAACACCCCAGCTGACTCCGAGGGCGACCAATCTCCAAGCAGCAAAAGACCTTGCGAAGGTAGCCCCCAAGGTGACTTGTGGAAGATAGGCCTCAAGCCCCAAGGGCAGTACTTACTGGGCACCTAAAGAAGGTGACCCTAGGTGCATGCAGCCCGAGTACAGTACTTGTGAATATACTCCTGGCTCACACACCACCAAGGACAGCTCCACACCACAAGGCATAGGATTGGAAATCGGGGGCCAGTGTCACACAACCTTGCCAGCCTCACATCAGCCTCTGAACTGGGTTGTGGATAGCCGATGCTGGGGTCTGGGGCGCCCCCTTCCCCCCTCCTGGGGAGGGGGGGAAGCTGTGCAGACAGCGGCGCAGTAACATGGTGACGTCATGCTCGTTTGCTCGTTTTCATTTGGGGATTTCTATCCACTAGTTCGTCTTTCAGTAGCAATTTCTTAACCAGAATAGGGGTTTGTTTTGGGGTGCTTACCTTTCTGGGTGCCTGACCTAGTCGATAGCAGACAGAATGCTTCCAAACACACGGGGGTTTCTATAGGCCATTGCTCTTCGTGCCTCTCTGAGGGGGCCAGGTTCTGGCTCATGGTCCCCGGTAGGACTAAGAACTCCATTCACTTTGACTGATGCCACGGTCTAGTACATTCATATCAGCCTGGATAGCTCCGGGGAGCTGAAGGGGCTCCCCCCAGAAAAAAAACAGCGTTGAATGTAATGAAACGCCATTTTCTGGGTGAGCCCCGGAGGCTCCATGGAGCTTATCGGGTTAATGTATGTTATCTTAGACTGGGACATTAGCTAAGGAGTTCAGACCTACCAGGGACCAGCGTCAGAACCTGGCCCCTTCAGAGATGTTTTAGGGAGCAATGGCCCTGGAAAACTCCCTTGTGGTTGGAGTTTTCCTTATCTGCCATCGACCGGGGTTAGGCACCCAGAAAAGTAGGCATAACAAAACAAACCCCACATGGTAAAAAACTAAAATATAAAACTGAGCAAAGAGGTAGAGAGGTAGAAACTCCCTATAATCCCAAGGAAACAAGCAATAGGCAAACATCACACTTTACTGCCGCGCCGATCGTCCGCACAGCCCTCCCAGCCCCAAGGAGGGGAGGGGGAGCCCCGGATCTTACCACGCCGGCTGCCTAGCATCAGTTCGGAAGCTAAGCTTCAACCAACTCGAAAAAAACGACGACCGGTGGGAGGGAGGGTTGCCAGGGAGCCTCCAGGGCTCACCCAGAAAATGGCGTTTCATTACATTCAATGCTGGTTTTCTGTGGGGAGCCCCTACGGCTCCCTGGAGCTTCATACCCAAAGAGAAGGAAAAGAAAGGGCTGACCCGGGAGGCGGCCGCCACAAACTCTGCAACGCGAAGTCAAGACAACAGGCTGCAACCTGCGACCCATGGCAACAAAAACGCACAGGAGCAGACACGCGCATAAAGAATGGGCAGCCAGGATCCTGTGCGATCCTCAAATCCTTGCACCCGAAATGAGCCCTAGACGTCACCAACACAGCAGTGAAAGCTGCAAACATCCAAGCAGCATGGGCGTTTGCAGTGAAAGCTGCAAACGTCCGAACAGCATGGGCGCAAGGATAGATTGCAGGTTGGAAAACTTAAAAACTCTGTGGACGACCTGGGAGATCCGAGCCCTGAAACAGGGAACAAGGGGAACAGGATCAACCCAAAGCGCATCCCCAGACACGGTACGCAGGTAATGGCAAAGAGGCGCAACCGGACAACACAGGATGCACCCCAGGCCGAACCAATCAAGCGTCAATAACCCAAGGACCCCTCCGGAAAACAGCCGTCTTGACCATCACCAGAAGGACGGAGAAAGGCTGCAAACGTACAAACCTACCACCAAAACCAAAGAGCAGAAACCTCTGCACTGGAAGAGCCGGAAGATCCCCAACTCGACCCGCAGAGGGTCATGCCAACAAAATATGGCCTATGAAAACCAAACTTGAACCGAAGGGGCTACCACAAACTGAGGAGAAGAAGATAAGAGGACATCCTGATCAAGGACCAGGATGGCTCAGGTGACACATGAGCAGGCCGGAGGTGAAACAAAACACAAGAAAGCGTACGGAATGGGGCAGATGTGACGTCCACTCTGAACGCAAGCAGAATTGGCTCCGCCAGCGCCACACAAAACGAGGCGATAGTAAGAAACATCATATAACTATAGTCCTGAAAACCCAAGAAAGGACAAGAAACCCGATGCGAAAGAGAAGACAACCTACGAAGAGCAAGAAAAAGGCACATAGAAATACCAGGAACGTCATACTGTTCCCAAGACGAAGCTCGCAGGTGGGACACCATCAACGAAGCCACCTGATCACCATAGAGATGGAGATACCCGCGTCAAAATATCAGACGCGAAGAGTCGAGGAGAAGGCCGAACCAGTCATGTACAGGACCTGCTGAAAGAGGCGGAGCCGCAGGAAAAACGCCCCGGGTTCGGACACCTATCAAGCAGCGTCTGAAAATAAAGGTGGGCCGGCCACCAAGAGACCATGAGGACTACTCTCCTAGGGAATGGACTCCAACCGAGTCAGAACCCGAAGCAACAGCTGGACCAGGAGAAGAGGAACTGGTACCCCCACCTCGACCAGTCCTGCCGAAAGGCATCCACCGTGAATGCCTCACAGGCGGGTAAGGGCGCCACATAGAATGGGTGTCGCCTAGACCACACAGACGCGAAGATGTCCATGGCCAGGAGTCCATACATCTGGCAGAGCCAACGAAACGAGTCAGCGATGACTGACCAATCCGCGAACAGAGGAATGAACCGAGACAGGCTGTCCGTCAGGACATAGGACACACCCCGGGACATGAACCTCACAGTTAGCCAAACCCTGAGAATCCAGCAAACGAGCCACTCGAAGGGATCAACCCCAAAGGTCAAACACTTAAGAGAAACTCTGTGGTTCCGGCAAAGAACTGGCAGAGAACAGTCCAACTGGAGCTGGATGGTAGAGCACCGAGTGACCCAAACCCTCCGAAGCACAACCCAGACAGCCACGAAGTCCCAAACCGTGCTGTGACCATGATGGTCGGACAGACCCCACCATCCCCGGCCGACCTGGTGAGCACTGGTCACAAAGCCCCAGCCGAGAGATGACCCAGCCGAGAGATGACCCGTCTGTGAACACATCAAGCGAAGGCTCGGGGAGATGCCAAGGCATAAAACCTCGAAAACCCCAAAGAGGAAGCTGGTGACGCAGCACCAACACAAGATCCCCGGAGGACGAACCCAACGATTGCAAGAGAGGTGGAAGGGGAATCTCCGAAGGAACCAAACAGACGCCAAAGCCAAACCCGACCCTACGGGCAGACCAGCACGTTGAAGTTCAAACTCCCACACAACCGCACGAGCAACCACCGAGCATCCCGGGACCCCCCTCAAACAGCCGAAACGGGACCACAGCTGCAGGAACACTTCTGGAGGGAAAGACAATGAGTGGCCCAAGAGCCCTAAACAAGACCCAGCCAGGTCTGAACCCGGGACGGAAACAGATGGAACTGCCTACAAATCACCAGGAAACCGAACCCGGTGATCTGGAAAGAACCACACCCTTTGCGAGCAGACAAGCGGACCGGCTGGGAGCCCACACCAGCCAGTCGTCGAGGTAGGCCAGACACCGAATCCCAAGCCGACTCAGACAGGGCACCAAGATCCAGTACAGATGTGCAAATACACCAAGAGCCAATTACAAACTAGGGAAGGCAACAAAAGCAGCAAGCCTGAAGCCCCACCACCAACTGTGCCAGTCCCAAAAAAATGGAGAGGAACGTGCCAAGAAGTGACCTGGAGGTCCAGGGCCACCATCCAGGCACCCGGCCCCAACAGAAGCCGGACTGGAGACAACAGTCCTCCGAGGAGGACATAGAATCCAGGGCACAGACTGAACAAGTCCAGATCCGCCAGGCCTGTGTCTGCATAGAGCAGACGGGAACCCCGGAAGGATGGGGCGGATCGACGACGTCCTACACACCCACTAAGATGACATGACGAAGCTCAAGGGAAGAAGCCCACCTCGCCAGCCCCGAACCCCCCAAAGGGGGAGAAGCTGTCCGCGGCCCGGAAGACAACCAAAAACGCCCACTAACTGCGGGACCAAGCGAGAGTCAACAGAGCAAGCTGCTCCCCCAGCGTTCCATCAACAGCGAAGGGAACAGAGCCCCTTCCGAAAGAAAAAGTATATATATATATATATATATATATATATATATATATATATATATATATATATATATATATATATATATATATATATACACGTGAAAAGAAAATTACAAGCTGCTGACCCGTAGGCAGAGAGCACCACGCCGGCCAGGCAAAGAAGGCACAAAACTGCATCAAAAGGCTCACCTCGACAACAAAACCCAAAGCCCTGGCACGACCACAACATGTGCCAAGACCCAAAAAGATCAGCCTGCAAGCCAGGAAGACCCCGGAACCCCAGAAGGCAGAACCGGGTCACCCACGAGGATACAAAGCCCCCCTGAACCCACAGAGGGGCCCGAAGAGGAAGAAACCTCCGGAACGAAACCAAAGAACCCAAAAGAACCCAGAATCGAACCCGGAGGAGCCCAAACCATCACATTTGCTGGCGGAGATACACCACAGAAAGGCAAAGCACAGCCCCCGGACAGAACCGCCAAGAAAACGGCCAAAACAGACCAAAAACCGAGGGACAAGGTGTGGGAGCAAGTATAAACAGACAGGGACACTTGAGCCCAAACCCTAGAGCTCAGACCCAAAACAGACAATATGGAAAACCCGGTGTAAAATCAACACCCAAACATTCCCAGAGGAACAGAAGACGGGCAGAAAACACCAGAAAATCAAAGAAACGACAACAGGATAATAAAACCCCTGAAAAAGGTGAAAAAACTCACCCAAGACGCTCGCTCACACACCCAGGCACATGTAAACAAACCGCAACGCCGCCCTGGTGGCCATGCCGGGAAACTGGGAGAAGAAAATGGCCACCAGAACAGGGAGCTGTGATTGACGCAAAAGATACGAAAACACGCCAGCAAAAGTGGGAAGCAAACCGACTGGATGGGCGAAAACTCCGCCTAGAAGCAGAAAACCCAGGAAGGGAGGGGCAAACAGCCCCAGAACTGCTAGAAGGCATCCCCCACAGCCCCGGGAACCCACAACAGAGGCCCCGGGGCAGAGGCGTCCTCCAAGCCCCCCACCCTTAAAGAAAAGGAAGAGTCCATGGGAAAGGCAGCAAGAAAGGGCCACTAGTAAGACCCAGAAGCCTTCGCAGGAGGAACAGGCTCGAAAACCTTCGTCCCCAACCCAAACAGGGCAGCCCCCGAAGCCACCCGAGTCCCGGCCCTAACTAAACCCCGCCCCAACCCTGAAACCCGCAGACGGTCCAGAGCCGGGAACAGGAAGGGAAAGGGGCGAACAGCACCTAACCAAAACGGGGTGGCCCCTGCGCATCTGGGTGGGAAACCAACCTAGCATGTTGCAGCAACCTAACCTTGCTTGCAACACGGAAGCCGCCTGAACTCTGAACAGTAATAACATCAGGAGAGTACTGGAGAACAAGCAGAGAATATTTCTCGCAAGACTCCGGATCAAGGTGTCTGGGACCCAACAGGCAACATGACGGAGGTAAAAGTGGCGACTGTCACCCGGAGACAAGGGCACTGCAACCAACGAACCCGTACAAGATGGGTTGGAACCCAGAAGACACATTCAATGGTCCACTGAGCCCCAACAGGGTTTTCCAGGGCCCGTAGGGTAACAATTACGGGAAGCCCAGGCAAGGTGTTGCTAACTGGTTAAAACCCTAAACTAACAAGGGGGTAGAGGACAACACTGAAAACCCCTGCGACATGTATAATCACGGGGGCCTAGCAGAAGGCCACCAAACACTACCAGTGGAACTATAGACACACTAGGCAGACCCCCACCAGGCAAATGAAAATAAAAACAAAAGAAAAACCCTGCAAAAGTACTCCGTCCCATAGGCAACAGGAACCGGCCGCTGCTTAGGTGGCAGGTCGTACAACACCTTGACGCCCTAACCAGCACAATACTAGTCCCTACCCAGAGCCACACAAGGGCCTCAAGCCCCAGCTGACCCCAAGGGTGAGGCAAATGCCGAGCAGCAAGAACCTCTATGGGAATGGTTCCTGAACGTCCCAGGGAAGATAACCCTGTCACGCAGGGGAAGTACTCACAGGGTGCTTAGGGAAGGAAGCCCCTAAGCGCATGCAGCCCCAGTACTGATGAGGAACACCTGGCCACCGCACAACACAACACACGGCAGTGAACGCCACACAAGGCAAAGACCGCCTAGGAAACTGAGGCCAGAGAAGCGTCTATCCAGATTGACATTAGCTTACAAATCAAATGCAGACGATCGGCGCGGCAGTAAAGTGTGATGTGTGCTTGTTTCCTTGGGATTGTGGGGAGTTTCTACCTCTTTGTTCGGTTTTATGATTTAGTTTTTTACCATGTGGGGTTTGTTTTGTTATGCCTATCTTTCTGGGTGCCTAACCCCGGTCGATGGCAGATAAGGAAAACCTCAACCACAAAGGGGTTTTCTAGGACCATTGCTCCCTGAAACCTCTCTGAAGGGGCCAGGTTCTAGCGCTGGTCCCTGGTAGGGCTGAATGCCTTAGCTAATGTCCCAGTCTAATATAATATATATTAGCCCGATAAGCTCCAAGAAGTCATAGGGGCTCCCCACAGAAAAAAATAAGATCCAGTCAAGTGGGTGCATGTCTTGAGTAATATTTGACGAGTAGTTTAATAGGAGCGCTTTACCCGAGTTGAAGGAACACCTGAAAAGTGTTGGCCTCCGGCAAAACAGCAAAGATGTGTTTCTGCTAGATAACAGTGCAATGCATCAACGAAGTGATGAGCTAGGGAATGGTAATATCACTGGTACTTTCTTACCACCCAGCACAACTTCACCAATCTATCCCACAGATCAAGGGATAATTAAGAACCTTAACCCTTCAATTGCGCATCGCATCATATGATGCTTTGACCGACTTGCAGTAAATTGCGCATCGCATCATGTGATGCTTTGGAGTACTACGCAAGATTTAAATGGCCCGCGGATACACGGGGTTCACCACACCTTCATCAGGGCTCTTGTAAACAGACGCCATTTTAAAAAAAAATCGTGGGCCAAACTCCCGGGTGTTAGGGGCCTCAGTATTGAGTCAGCTACCAAGCCTGACGCACGCAGCATGAACTCACAGCACTGCTGTTCAGCTTGTGACCACAGCATCGCCTAAAAATGCCATAATATACTTGTTCATGCTATTATGTAGCGATGATATTATTACAGAAGAACCCCCTGACTGTGATAAAACTGACCAGGGTTCTGATAATAGCAGGATTGTGGTGATATTTAGTGCTGCGCGCCATGGAGGGAGGAGTAATGCTGTGGGAGGGAGGGTGATGGCGATGTCTTTTGACTGTGTGTGGCCACCTTTTATTGACTGCACTCACCATACCAGCTTAGTGGTTCACTATGGTGAACACAAATGTAGATACTTATATATAACGTGTGTATAGTGTGAGATAACAGCGAGAGTAGGTTGGGAGCCGCCATTTTGGTGAGGGAGGAGCGTCGTCTGCACGACTTGGCATGTTGTTTACTGATGACCACGATGGTCTTTGGGCACCATACCAGTTTACTTGTACATGTATGGTGAATAAAACAGGTAGATATTTATATATAATGTGTATATAGCATAATAACACCACAAACGGTATTGTTGTAGGAGAAATATTAGTGCGTCTGGCCTTGAGGGCGGCCGCCACCAGCTGACTGTGTGAGTAGCTACGTCTTTGTGCCTTTACTCACCATACAAGCTTAGATGTACAGTTATGGTGAACGAAACATGTAAATACTTATATATAACGTCTGTATATAAAAGCAAAAACAGTATGGTGGGTGGAGAATGGTGGCAAGTCAGGTGAGGTGAGGTGAGGGAGGGAGTGGCAGCCAGTGGCAGCCAGTCACTGCTTGCCACTGCCACTCAGCATACCAACTTAGTGGTTCGTCATGGTGAACCAGACATGCAGATACTTATATATAACCTGTGTATATAGTGTAATAACCGACAAAGTATTTGTTCACTGTTTGATGAACATAATTGAATCAACAATATGCACACTATATTTTTGAGTACAGCGATGATTCACTCATTTTATTATATAAATATATCACACTACACACTATTGAATAATATTACAGCAAAAAAACTATGAAAAATCAATCAGAGACATTGAAATAATTAGGTAATTATCTCTTTGTTGAAACTCCGGCCTGACAGCTGGCGATCAACAGACCGCCTGTGACGCACGCTCAGTCAGCACCTGATTTTTGCCAGAATTCCCCGCCCTATAGTGGGCAATATATGCCACTTACGATTTTTTTATTATTTTTCCCGTGATCAGTGAACACAAGTTAGGAACAGGTTAGGAAGAAAAAATAATTTTTTTTTTTTTTTTTTTTTGGTATGCGCCTGTGGGTGTCAAATGGTATATAGCTATGCACCATTTAAGGGTTAAGCACCACTACAAGAGGATGTTTGCCAGAAATCTCAATAATTCGCCAGGGAAAAGTGATGGATTTTTTTAAAGTGTATGCAATAAAGTGCACACAATAAAGTCAGCTATCTGGACAATGAAATGATAGTGCATGGGATGAAGTTAGACTAACAACACTAAGAAATGGCTGGAGAAAACTTTGGCCTGCATTGGGTCTGTTTCCTGAGGAAGATAACAAAGCTGATTTTTCAAGAATTTGGGGTCAAGAAAGTTAGTGAGAAGAAAGAATTAAGAAAGGAACTCCTACTCTATGTCAGAGGGATTAAGTCCCCAGAACTGAGAGCAGAACTAAGTGGATAGATTAATATGAAGATATCCCAATCGTACAAAACATGACTAATGAAGAAATTATAGTTTTTTGTGGAGTTTCTCCAGAGATACAAATTTTGTTTCTTGTGTATCTTTCTCTGATCTTGTTGGGGCATCACTATTGCTGGGGCAATGTACTTACCTCATTTCTCATGTAAGTTTAATTACCTAAGTTTAGTTACAGGATGAGAACTGCACAAATCACATCACAATGAACACATCACAATGGTTGTACTCTTCAAATCCCTTGTACTGTCCCATCTTGAGTACTGCTCAGTACTCACTACCCCCTTTCGAGCAGGAGAGATTGCAGAAATAAAGGGAGTACAGAGAATATATATGGCATACATAGACGCAATAAAGCACCTAAATTATTGGATTGTCTCAAAGCCCTCCATATGTACTCGCTACAAAGATGATGAGAGAGATATCAAATAATATACACATGGAAAATACTGGAGGGCAAGGTCCCAAATCTACACAGCAAAATAACAACATACTGGAGTGAACAATATGGAGGAAAATGCAGAATAGAACCAGTGAAGAGCAGGGGTGCCATAGGCACAATCAGAGAACACTGTATAAACATCAGAGGTACATGGTTGGTCAACTTCCTCCCAGCGAGCATAAGAAATATTGCCGGAACAACCATGGACATCTTCAAGAGAAAACTATCTGTTTTCTCCAAGGAGTGCCGGATCAACTGGGCTGTGGTGGGTATGTGGACCTGTGGGCCACTTCAAGAAACAACCTGGTAGACCAAACTCTCACAAGTCAAGCCTGGCCCAAGGCCAGGCTTGGGGAGTCAAGAAGAACTCCCAGAACCCCATCAAGCAGGTATCAAGCAAGTAACTATGCTCGTTTTGTTTTGCCTTCTCGGTACACTTTGTCATATGACACTTTAAAACCACTGCCGGTTTTGGCCTCCATCGCCTTCCCGCTTAACTTGTTCCAACCATCTACCACTCTGTTTGATAAAGAGAACTTTCTAATACTTATTTTTGGCTCCTTTGTTTCCTTAGCTTGAATCTATGACCTCTTGTTCTTGAAGTTGCTGCTTTCAAGAATTCCTGTCAATTTTGTTTATTTCTGTGTTTGTTAGGTATGCAAACACTAGAAGGTTTGTACAGCTGGGCATGTGTATGAACTGACTGCTCAATGTGTATGCAGATCATATAGTGAGCCCTAGCAATGTCCATCAGAGCAGTGCATCCCTGCCCTGGGCTCTGGGCAGCATGGCCAGCTGTGACCCGGGCTGCAGGCATGCCGGTTATTGGATTGATTTGTATACTCGCCTGTTTTCCTGGTTAGTGCCCCCACCCATCCCATTCTTGGACTGTGTGCCCAGAGCTCCTCAGCTGTATCCAGATGTTCCTAGGCTACGCTGCCCTGAGGTTCTTAAGCGGCGTGCCTTGGAGTGGAGGGGTTTTGCCTTGGTGCTGGTTTCTTTGTTCTGGGCCTTAGGGTATATATTCATGACCAATGTCTTGGCATATCTATGTTTGGGCTTTGGTGTCTGCCTTGTTTTCTGGACATTGCTATCAGAGAATGATGTACTTGGCCATGGTGGTTGTGTCATTTTGTTGTTTCCCAAGTCACAGGCTCACTTCCCAGTTGGGATCTTGTGCACAATATGTGTATATTTATCACTATGTGTAACTTTCTTTTCTCCTATGTCTGCCCCCATGGGTCTTTCCTCTGATATTTAGGTTGCCCAAGTTATAGTGGCAAACTCTCTTTTCCTGTGAGCCTATGGGCATGATGTTGCTCTGGGGCCAGATTCACGAAGCAGTTACGCAAGCACTTACGAATCAGAACATCTTTTATCAACCTTTGGCGGCTTTGTTTACAATTATTAAACAGTTAATGAGCTCCGAAGCACCACGAGGCTGTTTATAACAATAACAACAGTCGATTGGGAAGTTTTCATGTTAGTAAACTGTTTAATAAAAGTAACCAAAGCCGTCAAAGATTAAGGAGAGATTACAAGAATACACGTTTGTAAGTACTTGCATAACTGCTTCATGAATCTGGCTCCTACACTATGTCTTGCCCCCACACTATGTGGTAGGCTATTTGGGTATTTTTCCATGCTTCTCCTGGTTCCTTTGGTAGTATTGCCCCTAGGCCTTCTTTGCTTTGGGTTGTGATGGTAGTTTGCTTCAGACCAGTTGACCAGGAGCCGGTCGGCCTAGCGGACAGCACGCTGGTCTTGTGATCCTGTGGTCCCGGGTTTGATCCCGGGTGCCGGCGAGAAACAATGGACAAAGTTTCTTTCACCCTATGCCCCTGTTACCTAGCAGTAAAACAGGTACCTGGGTGTTAGTCAGCTGTCACGGGCTGCTACCTGGGGGTGGAGGCCTGGTCGAGGACCGGGCCGCGGGGACACTAAAGCCCCGAAATCATCTCAAGAAAACCTCAAGATAGTTGTGTTGTATGCCACATGCTCTGTGGGCTCTGAATCCTTTGCCTTCAAGGGGTCATAGGTTTCTAGTTCTAAGATTTGGTACCATGCTGGTCACCATAGACCATGAGTTTTAACCCTATGGTCTGGTGCCCGGTTATCAGGATTGTGGAACCTGGGTTTCTGGCATTCCTTGTGGTGTTTTGTGACATTCATTCACTCGACTTCTGTCAGTTGGAGGGCATCCCTACCATTACAGTTGGGGCTCCATTCATCCAGGGGTGGTGTGCTCCTCTCTGAATACCTCTTTCCAGGTTTTGAGGACTGATGGTTAGGCTCTAGTCTTGGGCCTGTTTCATGTAATTGTCCAGCTCGTTGAGTGTTTTTGGGCCCTCCTTCAAGATCTGGAGTAGAAGGTAACCTGCTTGATAAGGTTCTGAGAGTTGTTCTACTCTCCAAGCCCGGCCCAAGGCCAAGCTTAACTTGTGAGAGCTTAGTCCACTAGATTAATGCTTGGAACAACCTGTAGGCCCACATGTCCACCACAGCCCGGTTGGTCCCGCAATCCTTGGAGAAAACTATCTAGTTTTCTCTTGAAGATATCCACGGTTGTTCCGGCAATATTTCTTATACTCGCTGGGAGAATGTCGAACAACTGTGGGCCTCTGATGGTTTATACAATTTTCTCTGATTGTGCCTATGGCACCTCTGCTCTTCACTGGTTCTGTTCTACATTTTATTCCATATCGATAACTCCAGTATGTTGTTATTTTACTGTGTAGATTTGGGACATGGTCATCCAGTATTTTTGTATATTATTTTATATCTCTCTTGTCTCCTTTCTAGTAAGTACATTTGGAGAGTTTCAAGACAATCCCAATAATTTAGGTGCTTTATTGCATGTATGTATGCCTTATATGTTCTCTGTATTGACTCCATTTCAGCAATTTCTCCTGCTTTGAAGGGGGGGGGGGGGGGGAGTGAGTACTGAGCAGTGCTCAAGATACGACAATACAAGTGATTTGTGTAGTACAACCATTGTGATAGGATCCCTGGATTTGAAAGTTCTCATAATCCATCCTATCATTTTTCTGCTGATGCAATATTTGCTTGGTTATGCTCCCTAAATGTTAGGTCGTCAGACATCATGAGTCCCAAATCTTTTACATGCTGCTTTTCTACTATAGGCAGATTTTATTGTGTTTTGTACCCTGTATTATGTTTAAGGTCCTCATTTTTGCCATACCTGAGTACCTGGAATTACTCACTGTTAAACACCATGTTATTTTCTGTTGCCCGGTTGAAAACTTTATTAATATCTGCTTGAAGTTTTTCAATGTCTTCAGCGGAGACATACTGATTTCATACTGATTTTTGTGTCATCTGCAAAGGATGACACGAAGTTGTGACTTGTATTATTGTCTATATCTGATATGAGAATAAGGAAAAGCAGTGGTGCAAGGACTGTACCCTGAGGTACAGAGCTTTTAATTGTGCTTGGACTCGATTTTATATGATTAACTGTTACTCTTTGTGTTTTCGACAGAAAACTGAGTATCCAGCATCCTACTTTACCGGTTATTGCCACTGACCTCATTTTGTGTGCAATCACTCCATGGTCACATTTATCGAATGCCATCGCGAAGTCCGTGTATACCACATCAGCATTCTGTTTTTCTTCTAATGCCTCAGTGACTTTGTCGTAGTGATCAAGTAGCTGTGAGAGGCATGATCTTCCCACTCTAAATTCATGTTGACCTGAGTTGTGAAGGTCATTGGTCTCCATGAAACTAGTGACCTGACTCCTAATCACTCTTTTAAATACTTTTATTATGTGGGACATTAGTACAATTAGTCTATAATTCTTTGCCAATGCTTTGCTCCCTCCCTTGTGTAGAGGGGCTATGTTTGCTGCTTTAAGTGCATCTGGTATCTTCCCCGTGTCCACGTTCTTCCTCCACACTATACCAAGTGCCTGTGCTACTGGCACTTTGCATTTCTTTATAAATATTGAATTCCATGAATCTGGACCTGGAGCTGAGTGCATGGGCATGATTTCAATTTCTCTTTTATGTATGTATGGTACGTCTTTCTCCATTTTTCTCCCCACTGGAGCACTTTTGCATTCCATCTGCAGACCACAGCCAGACCACCTGGCTTTGGTCTGGTCCAGTTCATTATCCATGATTTTTGTTGTTATTACAGATTGAGCTACTCGGAACAAGTTACAAGTAGCACGGGCTATGGTGAGCCTGTAACTTACCTGGCACAGGAGCAGGGCAATTATCACGGGCTATGGTGAGCCCGTAGTGAACTTACCTGGCTCAGGAGCGGTGCTGAATGTGTTTATCCAGGAGCCAGATTTCCTCTTATCTATCAGTGCTTGCTAATCAGTAACTACAGGATCTAGCTTTGGTGTACTGCCTAGCTAGTTCAACAACACAAGTACCATTTTCATGCTTACGAATGATCTCTTGTTTTTCCTCTATGGTCATTCTTACATGTGATTTCTTGCCTTGAACTTTACCACTGGCTTTCTTGGGACCCGTGACGAGATATATAACAACAACTTTTATGCTCAAATGGCCAAAAATCCGACAAAAACTGTAAATTCTTGTGAAGAATTCAGGCGGGATAGTCACTGGGCGCAAGGCACTGGTAAAATAAGGCACGATCACCGTGCCACCACGCGCTAGGTCAGCTGTACGCTTATCAACAAACTCATATCACGATGTAAAGTTAGTATCCAGATTCAAATTTTCCAATCAAATCGGGCTCGTATCCTGAAAAGTTCGTAAACAGGGACGTTCGTAACCCGAGGTACCACTGTATCACCTAATAGGAACTCGGCAGCCTCCCAACGCGTAATAAAGAAAACTAAAAGTAGGAAAGAGAACCCCAAGAAAGCACCACAACCCAGGGGACTAAAAAGAGGCACTGCCGCTCCAATTATGCAAGCTGTGCAGCCCAGTGTGCTCCACCCGGCAACAACCACTCCCTACCCAGGGCAAAACGAAAGTACTGAGACCTAAGCTAACTCCAATGGCGAGGCAGAAGCCAAACAACTGCTACCTCTACAGGAATGGGAACCCAAAGGCCCCAGAGAAGAGAACTCTGAGACCCAAGCATGTTTATACTCACAGGGGGGTGCTTAGGAAAGGGAGACCCAAGAACATGCAGCCCTTGGTACCAACTCCTGGTCACCGTACCAGCATACAGCAGGAACACCGCCCGGGTGAAAAGTCTATAAGGCAATCGATACCAGAGTAGACCTCCGCCCTATTTAGCTTCAGTCGACAAACGTATGGTCTGGCTGCCAGCTCAGTGGGCTGGGACCCCCCCCCTTTCCCCTCCCTGGGGAGGGGGGTCAGCACAAACAGGTGGCGAGCGGTGTGATGGTATGATGATTGTTAGCTTGTTTTCCTTAGGGGAGTTTCTAGACTCTGTTCAATCTCAGGTTGCAACTTTTCTACCAGGAAGGGTCTGTTTTGGAGTGCCTACCTACCTGGGTACTCAACCCCTGTTGATAGCAGACATGAATACTTTCATACGTGAGATTTTCATAGAATATTGCTCCCTGCACCTCTCTGAGGGGACCATGTTCTGGCTAGTGGTCCCTGGTAGGCATGACAACTCCATATGACTGAAGCTCCATACTTATATTTGCTAATATCAGTCCAATAGCTCCAGGGAGCCGACGGGGCATTGACAGAGCCCCGTGGAAAATCAATTTCCACTCCTCTCCAGCCTGACATATCCCCTCTGACAATGACCCTTTGTTTCATCTGTTGGCATCTGTTGTCCCTGAGTCCACAGCCAGCTGCTACAGTTTTCTAATGGTTGGGTTTCTTCTGCTTCACAGCTGTCATTCTGCCTGTCTACAGCAGCAACCTGCATGGCTGCCTCTATTATTTACATCTTCTTCCACAGCTGTTATCAGAGCTTGGGGCCGTGCGGCATCTTGTGCAAAGCTACTGCTCCTCCGTCCCAGGCCCATACATGTCTGCTGTCATCTCCCACAGATAAGCCCTTTTTGCCTTTTCTATTGCTACTAATTTTATGTTCCCCTCTAGAAATGCCAACTTCCTCTGCCTAGGAGATATTGGGTGCAAGCTACAGGGAGCTACTGAATGAGCTTGACAGAAATCAGGCATTAAGTGTAATTAAACACTACTTTTCTGGATGGTCCTCAATACAGTCTCCCTTACTAATGCCCTCTTTCCCGTGGGATGTTTGGGGATGAGCAGTGGCAGGCAGTGGGTGACCGGTGTAGCTAGTGGGAGAACGGATGAGCAGTGGCAGGCAGTGAGTGACCGGTGTAACTAGTGGGAGCACGGATGAGCAGTGACAGGTAATGAGTGACCAGTGTAACTAGTGGGAGCACGGATGAGCAGTGGCAGGCAGTGAGTGACCGGTGTAGCTAGTGGGAGCACGGATGAGCAGTGGCAGGTAATGAGTGACCAGTGTAGCTAGTGGGAGCACGGATGAGCAGGGACAGGTAATGAGTGACCAGTGTAGCTAGTGGGAGCACGGATGAGCAGTGGCAGGTAATGAGTGACCGGTGTAACTAGTGGGAGCACGGATGAGCAGTGACAGGTAATGAGTGACCAGTGTAGCTAGTGAGAGCACGGATGAGCAGTGGCACGCAGTGGGTGATCGGTGTAACTAGTGGGAGCACGGATGAGCAGTGGCAGGTAATGAGTGACTGGTGTAGCTAGTGGGAGCACGGATGAGCAGTGGCAGGTAATGAGTGACCAGTGTAGCTAGTGGGAGCACGGATGAGCAGTGGCAGGTAATGAGTGACCAGTGTAGCTAGTGGGAGCACGGATGAGCAGTGACAGGTAATGAGTGACCAGTGTAGCTAGTGGGAGCACGGATGAGCAGTGGCAGGTAATGAGTGACCAGTGTAGCTAGTGGGAGCACGGATGAGCAGTGACAGGTAATGAGTGACCAGTGTAGCTAGTGGGAGCACGGATGAGCAGTGACAGGTAATGAGTGACCAGTGTAGCTAGTGGGAGCACGGATGAGCAGTGGCAGGTAATGAGTGACCGGTGTAACTAGTGGGAGCACGGATGAGCAGTGACAGGTAATGAGTGACCAGTGTAGCTAGTGGGAGCACGGATGAGCAGTGGCAGGTAATGAGTGACCAGTGTAGCTAGTGGGAGCACGGATGAGCAGTGACAGGTAATGAGTGACCAGTGTAGCTAGTGGGAGCATGGATGAGAGAGCTAGAGTCTTGTCATGGGGTGCTGTAGGTGAGTGCAGGTCTGGGAAGCTTGCCATACTTCTCAAGATGCATCTATACAAGAGTGCCAGCTACTGCATCAGATAAAGAGGGCCACCACAAAATGTTGTTTCATTATAGTCAATGCTTGAATTATATGATTATTAATTTTTTTATTTATAAATTGTACAGTATATCATATTCCAGCAATCAAGCGATTACACGGGAGAAATAAAACAAAAATATCTTAAATAAGGAATTTTTTAAACTTTTAAGCTACTTTTCCAACTGATGATAAAACTGTTTTTATGTTTACTTAATATCATCGTGTAATAAAGACTCCATCTTTGTTCTATATTATACACTAACTTGAAATGAGTCATCCAGCCGTTCTCTACAAATTACTGTAGAAGAGAAGTGCGGTACAGTTTTTATATTTGTGTTGCATCCTGATCTTACATAGCTAGAGTGCTATCTAGTGCACACTGCATGTTTACGTATGACATCTGACAACTGCCGAGTTAAGTTTGGCTTCATTTTAAGATCACAAATTATGTAAGCAGGATGAGTATGCCAACAAAAGATTATCAGTAAGATTTTTGTCAACAAATGATAATTGAAGAAGACGCAGAAAACACATGAGTGAGATAAGAAGCCTGAGGGGATGGAGGCCAGTCTTGAGGGCATATGGATAATCCCCTATTCTGCCGAGAAGAAGTGAGTGAATGCTGAATCCTGAAACAAGAGGACAGTATAAATTGTATGGAATATTCTGTCAAAATCTGTGTGGTTCCTGGTTATTTACTGATGTTAAAGACAGCAGGCAGTCAGCCAAAACTAGCATACTTTGAAGATGCCAAATTCTGAGTTAACTGCTGCAACCTGCCTATCTGCTGTGCAGTTCCCTTAGTTGCTGATTTTCCTTCAGTAAATTATACTTAGAACTATCATGAAAGAATATCCAAAGACAAAGCTAACTTGCATACATTAAGAGAAGAAGAACACGTTAGAAGTGATGAAGTCATAAGGTGCAAGAAGATCCAATTTGTCATGATTGAAATCAAACCTGATGTAAGTGCTTCTTAAGATTAAATAAAGACATTCATCTCTTGCTTTGCAAAACCTTATAAGTGTGTGATGGTAGGAAAATTGCCAGCTTAATATGGAAGGATAATATGAATGGTTTCCATATCAGGATTGGAAAGTTAAAACTAATATTTTCATATGGAGATACAGTGCAACCTCGATTCAAAAAACTTAGTTCAACAAATCTCTGTTGTAATACACGCTTTACCAGCCCAGCTTTGCTCAGCCGGTTTGCTGAACACCTGTTCGACAAAGCAGGTGATGTAGATTTGCTTAATATGCAGGGCTAGATGTCATGGACTCATGAGGAAAGTTAATGGGCCTGGTGATGACCCTACCTTTAAAAAATAAGATTTAAGGAGCTGAATCCTGAGAAATTGTGGCAGTGAGGGTGTAATCTCTTTACAGTCAATGGTAGTTATCCATTATATGATCAGTTAAAATTGAAATTTTGCTCTCTGAAATTCTTCCATTTGGTACAGGAAATGTTAGGGTGTGTATGGTAACTCTCTTAATATGGTTCCAATCATGCTTTAAATAATTTTTGTAGATGGATGTAAGAGAAGTGTTGGAGCCTGGGGAAAGCCACCATATGAGAGAATGTGGCTTTGTCTGGCCAAGGTTGTGGGCCAGGTGCTTTTGGCCCATTTTTGTTCATTTTTTGCGCACAGTTCCAAATAAATTTTATTTGTTTTTACGTGCTAATCCTATGTATAATGAACACGTACACGATATTATGGCAGTAAAACATCCGTACTGTCCAAAGACACTGTGTTACGTGCATGACACTTGTGTACACATATGTTGCACATATTTACCATGTATCATGCTAATTTATGTATATATACAATCTATTTATACACTATACACTGTCACACAGTATATACATTCACCATCAACACACACAGAACTCCTTGAGTGTGAACAGCCACACCCAGCCAGCCAGTCCTCCCTTATTCCTCCAACATCGTACTCGCCATCACCCCTCCTCCCACCATACTGTTATTCACACCAATGTTTCAGGTTCATTTATGTATATTTACCACACATTTACACACTCTACACTGTCACACACCATAAACACACTCAGAACTCCTCAAGTGTGAGCTACCACACCCAGCCAGCCAGTCCTCCCTCTCCTCTCCAACATCGTACTCGCCATCACCCCTCCTCCCACCATACTCTTACTGTTTTTATTACACTATTTACATATGTTATGTATACCTATCTACATGTTTTATTCACCAGAACTATGCAAGTAAGCCAGTATTGTGTCCAAACAGTACAGTTGCTACCATACACTGCATGAGAAATCACACAGCAGACGGCGCTTCGATTACGACGTCACCTCCCTCACCAAAATAGCTCCTCCCAACATACTCCTGTTGCTGTTATTACTCTATATACACACACTGTATATACCCATGTACATATGTGTTCCCCATAGCGAACCACTAAGCTAGTATGGTGAGCAAAACAAGAGTGGCTGCCACACACACACAGTGAGGCTGCCTCAATTCTCTCCCTCCCTCACCAAAATTCCTCCTTCCACAATACTGCGCACAATGTAATTATAACCACAATCCTGGTCACTAATTCCTGTAAATGAATAATTGACCACACGTTTATTTTGAAAAGGAACCTAAGAAGTCATTTGAAGATTCCTAGATGGACGAAATAATGCTGTGGTGCTGTGGCTAGTGCTGTGAACACCGTGAACAGCATTGAACCACTGATATTTGAACATTGTTCCCAGTCATTATCACACTCAGGCTCTTCTATAATACTATCATGGCTAAATGATACAGATTATATATATATTTTGACATTATTAGGCGATGCTGTGGTCACATGTTGAACAGTAGTGCTGTGCGCTCATACTACGAGCGCCAGCCTTGGTTGCTCACTCACTACTGAGGCTCCCACACCCAGGAATGTGGACCATGATTTTTTTTTAAAGATGGCGTCTGTTTACAAGAGCCCTGAGGAAGCTGATGTGAACCCCATGTAGCCGCAGGAATTTTGAATGGAATGTGAAAAATAAAAATACCCGGAGGCGCATTGCGCAAACCAGACGTGAGCCTGCAGGCGTGTTGAGCGGCTTAAGGGTTAAAGAGAGGGCAGGAGAAGTGAAGGAGAGAGGGGGGATGTTTGAAAAGAGGGAAGAAGCGGGAAGGAGAAGGGAGCAAGTTTGAGAGAGAAAAGGAGATGTGGAGGAAAGGGGAGGATGTTTGAATAGAGGGAAGGAGAGTGAGAGAGGGGTAGAGAGGAGAGGAAATGGGGAAGAGGTGTGAGAGAGGAATAGTGAAGGGAGAAAGGTGAAGAAGGTGGGAGAGGTTGGCAGGAGAAAGGTGAAGAAGGTGGGAGAGGTTGGCAGGAGAAAGTTGAAGAGGGTGGGAGAGAGGGAGGGAGGCAGGTGAAGAGGGTGGGAGAGGGGGAAGGAGAACGGTGAAGAGGGTGGGAGAGGGGGAAGGAGAAAGGTGAAGAGGGTGGGAGAGGGGAGGAGAGAAGGGGCGAGAGGGAGGCAAGGGAAGCAGAGGGAGTGAGAGGAGAGGGATGAAAAGGGAAGACTGTTGGGAGCTTTTGGGGAAGAAAGTTGGAGAGGGTGATAAGTAAAGAGGGAGGAGAGGGAACGGGAGTGAGACACACCCCAGGTGTAATCACCTAATTCCTCCCCCCCACCCCCCGCTGGTTAAACATATTTAAAACAAAATTCTGTGATTCATTTTATTTTGAAATTAATAAGTTTTTGTTTACTTAAGTATGGTCCCTATTACCATTACAAATGAGAGGCTGAGATGTGGAAAATAAGTTAAATGTGAAGAAATCTCTTTACACAGAGGTTCCCCTGGTTGTTGTCCATTAAATTATAGGAAAACAATAAATTTTGTTCAGTAAAATTACACCACAGACCATGGGGAAAATAGGGGAATGAATGGTAACTTTCATAATGTGACTCCAATTATGTTTTTATTATTTTGAAGATGAATAAAACATTAGGAGAAACAGGCATAACAATGCATTTTCCCTGTCTTACAGTGAAACAGCTGACATTTAAAACCATCTAACTTCAAGATGAGAGCCCTCACCCTAACATGACAATCAATAACACTTATACCAACATAAAAGAATGAGACTGAATCAAGGCTAACAGTATGTTTAACACCAATAACAATTTCAAGCTAGGAGTTGTGTGGCAGCAGCAAATACACTTGACATCCGTGTCAGAAGCACAACTTAAAGCAACAAGATCACAACAGTATGAGTGTATACAATACCTTGTACTTCTCCTATGTATCAGCTAGATTTTATAAAGCCCTTACAGGCAAAGTGTTAATGTGAATAAAGTCTATTCTCAATTTGGTGTTTCTTTACACTGTTGAATACCTTTTGCAGTGTGAAGCGTATTAACGAACATTTATTAGTATACAAAGTATGTTTAAACTTATCGGAGTAATTTCTGTTCCACTGCTGTATGGTTGTGTACAGTGTATGATATACTTGAGATCACCTAGTACATTATATATGACGATATAATGATATACAGTATACTAACACAAGAATAATATACAATATACCAGTGTTGTTAATATAACAACTGTATAGTGAATAAACATGTGATCTTTTTGAGTGTGAATTACATATGTTACTATTCATTTATAATATTTATTGTGAGAAGTGCACAAAATATTTTTCTCATTATATTAGAAAGCAGCATATCAACAAACTGGAAAAGGTGCAATGACATGCAACTAAATGGCTCCTATGGAACTGAAGGACAAGAGCTACGAGGAGAGGATAAAGGCATTAACCACCGTGCTGCGCCGAGTTTATTGTGAAATTCCCCCGATGCGCATGAAATAAAGTGTTCCCAAAAAATTATTTTTCTTCGTAAATTGATAAATTTCCCTCCCTGAACATGTCTATGTAAAAATAAATACAAAATTCTACTTACTTTGGTTGTGGGGATGTGGACAAGGTGTGCTGTGACGTCATCAAAGCCTGGTCGCCCGTGCGTGAATCGCCCAGACACGGTCGCGTGGGCCATTCAAGCACCGGGTGTTGCCACAAATATATTTTCAATTATTTGTTTTATGTATTTCCAATGCGGTTTTATTAGTTGTTTATCGTATATGATGCATATTTGTGTCCTTTACAATATGTATACAGTAGAACATTCATAATGTTCCATGGAACTGTGATACATGTGTCAGTAATGTGTCCACAATAAATGTTTATTGTTGCAATATTACCTGTTAAAAATTCACTAAAATTACAATATGTACAGTTTCACACACTATTTACACAGTAACACAATGTATTATACACTCAGTACTTCAGAAGTGAGTAATAATCAACGAACTAGCCCATGGTACACAGCGCGACTTCGCTCTCGTTGCACCAGGTACAGATAAATTTTCGCTTCCTGTTTCTTCATTCTGTGTGCTTGCAAATAACGCACTCACATACACCCTTGGCATTAGTACTTGTAGGTTGTATGTAGCCAAGCTTGTACAGCATAAGGAAGTATTGAAAAGATTATAGGAAAAGATCAATTTGTAAGGTAGTCTTGAAAAGATCGCTTTGTATGGTCCCACACAGGAACAGATTCAGCTTGCCTCAAAGAGTGTCCGTCAGTCAGAAAGAGATTCAGCTAGGCTCAAAGAGTGTCCGTCAGTCAGGAAGAGATTCAGGTATTCTTGAAAATATCTATGGCAAACACCACCATGGAAGCCGCTAACACTGTTCATCTACGCTACTTGTATCAGATGCATCATCACTGAACGCAGAAAGCAATTCATCTATGTATCATCTAAATAAATTGTAGATAGCATAGGATTGCAAGGGTGACGCTCAGAGCTACAACTTGATATGCTCGCTGTATTGTCCTCATAGGTGCTGTATCACTTGCATCCGACCTTTGTGTTAGGCCCTTATTGCGCCTAGCTTCACCAATATTATGACCCTTATGTTCTTCAAACAATAAGATTTGAATTTCACCGACAGAGCTTTATCTTTTAACACCGCATCGGACAGGTGTTTGGGAGCCAGAGGCGTGTGCGCCACCCATGGTTGCTCATTCAGTACTAACCCAGCCAGCAGCCCTAGGGCATTCTGGGAATTTTTTCCAAGATGGCTGCCTCTCACTGGAGGTCCTAAGAGTCCATTTCGTACACAACCAACCTCGTACACATTTAGAATTGGTACCGAAAAATCGAAGAGTTTTCTCGGTTGGCGCAGTTAAGTGGTTAAATATGCCAAAACTAGAAGATAGAAGAAAAAGAGTTGCTGTGATCACTATGCACAAAATAGTAATGAGAATCGACAAAATATATAGGAAAGAATTCCTGAGACCCTGGAACTTCAAGAACAAGAGGTCATAGACAGAATCTAATTAAACAAAGCTGGCAAAGAATTGGAAGAAAATTCACTTTTGCAAACAGTGGTAGATGGTTGGAACAAGTTAGGTGAACAGGTGATGGAAGCCAAAACCATCAGTAGTTTCAAAGTGTTATACGACAAAGAGTACTGGGAAGACGAGACACTACGAGCGTAGCTCTCATCCTGTAACTACACTTAGGTAATTACTCAACTAGGTGAGTACTAATTATCTATCATACCAGGAATGTAAGAGCATGTAACCACATTCAAGAAAACTCTTACATTATTTCTTGACTATGCCAACACCTTGGAGAATACAGTACTCCTATCCAAGGGAATGACTGAGTTTCACTAAGGGCCATGTGAGCGGTGATTTGGGCTCAGCATAAAACATAAGCTAACAGCTCCCTTTTGGAATAGTTTTACAATTTTACTCTATTCAGAGGATCATTTTCAATTTCATCTTGAGAAAAGTCAATCATGAGGTGGGGAAGCTAGTAGAGATTAACCCATGACAGAGATGAATTGTATGATACCAAAAGTCGTTTTCAAAACACCCAATCTTCTTCTAACAAATTTTTTTAATCAAATCACAAAACAACTATCTGAAGCACTTAATTCCCCACTAATCTGGATACCCCAACCCGCAGTGCACCCTAGACATGGGTGAACTAAGAAACTAGAATAGGAAGCATGAGCTACCTATACTAGATAGCTAGGATACCTAGTAATTACCTAAGTGCAACCCAGATAAAGACTATTCAATAAACCCAATGTTTTATTTCTGGCTTGCATCCAAAGGAAGACTATATAGCGAATGTATTGTATTGGCATTTGCCTTTCCATTGGAGACTTTCAGTACCATGGAGAGGGGGGAACCTGCTGCTTGAGTAACAGCTTCTCCTCCGTATCAACCTACCCTGGCTTTGTGCCCAGGCGTGGCCACTCCAGACTGACAATCAGAGCGCAACTCTATAGTCTCCCGAGACTGATGGATGCCTACTACTGAATAAAGACCCTTACCAATAATAGAAAATTTGAAAACAGGCCCTGATTCCAGGAAGTGCTATAAGTGACCTAAACATGGAAGGTAGGCCGTTCCTGTTGTGTGACTGCAACCAACCATTGAGTGATGTCACAGTGGATCGACATGTAGATTTAAATTATAAGTTATTTAAAAATATTATTAGTAAAGCCAGGGATGCAGTATACCATACTGACTGATTAGGTCAAATAACAATGATCCCAAATAGATAACCGTGGAACTAAAGAACCTAATGAGTAGAATGAAAGTTTTATACAAAAGTATTAAGAGTGAGGAAGTCAATCTAGAAAAACAATTTGTAAAACTAATTAGTAATGTTAAAAAAGAAATAAGGAAAGCAAAAAGAAACTACAAGGTGCATATAGCAGGGTATGCAAAGACAAATTCTTAAAGGTTTTTTAGATTTATCAAACAAAGAATATGGAGAAGACAAGGCCATTAAAAACTGAGACAGGCTAGACAACTGACAATATTGTATAATGACAAAAATAAAGAGTAGTATTTTAAATAAGTTCTTTGTCTGACTGTATAGTTGGCTTTGTTCTTGACTGACAATCAGGGATCCAAGGTTCTATTACTGGGCAGGACAGAAATGGTTGGGTACATTTCCTTTCACCTAATGCCTGTGTTCACCTAGTAGTAAACAGGTATCCAGGAGTTAGGCAGATGTGGTGGGGTTGCATCCTTTGAAGTGTGAGTAGTTTGACTTTGGAGGGACCATCATCCAATCCAGTTATATTACAATACGCACTATTGAATAATATTACTGCAAAAACTAAGAAAAAATCAATCAGAGACATAGAAATAATTAAGTGATAATATCTTTGTGGCAACTCCCACTTGTCAGCGCGGGTGACGCTGACCGGCTCTGATGACTGCTCTGTCAACGCCCACTTTTTGCCAGACTTCCTCGGTCAATTGCGCCCAAAATATGTCATCTACGATTTAGTTTTTATTTTTTCCCGTGCTCATGGAACACAAATTAACTTTTAAGACAAAAATAATTTTTTAAATTTTTTTTTCTTGCGCACAGGGGTGTAAATGTCCTGAGGACCCCTGAGCGGTGGAAGGGTTAAAGAATGTAAAGACCTTAGTGAGCCTTTGTCCACTATATTTTACAAATCATTAGAATCAAGTGGAGTATCAGTGTCATGGAAGGTTGTTAATGTGGTGCCAATTTTTAAGAGAGGGGATACATCACTCGTGCTGAATATCTTCCAATTAGCTTAACATCTATTGTAGGAAAATTGTTTGAATCGATAATTGCAAATGCCATTCATTTACATCTTGAAAAACACAGTTAACACTTTGGCGTACCCCGCGCGCCACCCTTCAACTATGCGATATGGGACCCAGGGTGTAACGGGAGCGTACGTAAATTCTGAAAAGTGTATACTCTCTTCAACTTTGTCACCTTAATTCTCGTCCTACGAGATTAAATTTACTATCATTGTGTTCGCAATAGAATTCTCTACAGCACTAAATGCATATAAACTCCAAAAGCCCGGCTAATTACCCGCAGCAAACAGAGAAAGTGCGAATGAGTTACCCAAGAGTGCGAAAGGCGATAAAATATTTTCACTATTTTCACTCTGGTCACCTCAATTTTTGTCCTAGGTGTTTCATTTTGGTCTCAATGGGTTCGCAATAGAATTCTCTAGAGGAACATTAGCATATAAAATAAAAAACCTGGTCACGCTCCAACCGCCGATGAGTTGAAGACGGGCCACGCGTTAGCCGCGAGTGAGCGCTCGGATGCCTTCCAGCTACACTCCCAATTCCCTTCCTTTTCAAGCCTTTCTTTCGCAATTTTCTTCCTGGAAGGGCCTTGTTCATGATCACTATCCATCGTGGAGTAAGCGTAGATAGTTTCTAAAGCCGCAGTAAGAAATATAGCCACGGAAAATAGACGAAATGTTCACATGTTTGAGATGTGAGGGGAGGCGACATTGGTCACAACAGTGGAGCGAAAACAATGGGCCGACGGCGTGTGCCAAACCACCTGAGGGCCACAAGGCTCAACAAAGAAAATGGGAAGACATCGGCGCACATTTTAACACTTTCGCGCTTTAGATTAGAGATAACTCGTTGCTGTTTTCTCTTACGATTCCGCATAACAGCCGACTTCTCTCGTCCATCGAAAAAATATTTCTATAAATTCCATTTTTTAACCGAAATGGATGGGGATACTTTTGTTTTGTAGGGAATTTATTTGCGAATGTTTTGGTACCAGAATGAATATTATATCACATAAACTTCTGAGTAAAAAAAAAAAATACACAAAGTATGTTTGGGGGTGTGGCGAGCGTGTGGCAGTGGGTTCCCTTTAGCCGTTGATATATCCAACACGTGGGAAATATTTGTATGTGTTATGTATATGTCTGTGTAGGGAATTTTACTGCGATCACTGTCATACAAATTATAAAATGTTTCAACAAGTATAAACATGACAAACATCAAATGAACGAAAACAATGCGTTCGTTTCTGCCGCGAATGCATACTGAGCGACGTGGTTCTATATTTGGCGCTTCTCTTACACATGCTTTGTACAAATGTTATACAGTTCATCTTATAGAAAATTTTATTGCGAACACATTGGTATAAAAAAGAAATACGTACATAGAAAAGTAGGGTCAGGAAACGTATAAACTTTCCAATCATGATTTCCCCCCTGTGTTTTCGCCAGTGCGCTCGCGGCTAACTACTCTCCACTTCACACACTCTTGCGGGTGGGCAATTACCTATATTAAACATTCATATGCATTTGTCCGTGTAGAGAATTTTATTGCGATTCCAATGATACCAAAATTAGCGATGTAGGACAACTGTAGGCTTCGCAACCATTAAGAGAGTGGAAACATTTTGTTGCTGTTTGGCGCTCTCGGCGAGTGATCTGCATAGTTTTTTATTTGGTGTTGATACTCCTTATGCTTGGGCGGCATTTTATAGGTATGCTCTTATAGACAATTTCATTGCGAACACAGTGATACCAAATTTAAATACGTGCGCCTTCAATTATTGTCAGGACAGTCAAAAGAGTGTACACTTTTCGGTCTTACCGCGTAGGCGCGCGAAGTGCCGAAAGCATCTGGGGTATTGTTTTTTTTTGAGCGCCGAGAGCGCGAAAGTGTTAAAACCAGTCCCCAAAAAATCGGATAAAAACCTGATTTTTGGCGATTATTTAAAGTGGATGACGCAATGCTGCGTCATCCCCGGTATTACCGCCAGTAAACGGATGACGCAATGCTGCGTCATGCCCGGGCGAAAGTGTTAACAGATATAGAGAATATACAACATTGTTTTACTAAGGGTCATTCATGTGTAACAAATTTACTTTCATTCTTATGCCATACTGCATATTTTAAGCAGTTGATAGTGGGAAGGATTGCAACAATTTATATCTTGACTTTAGAGAGGCATTTGATACTGTACCTCATGAGGGACTAGATCAACATTTAGAGGCCCATGGTGTTGGGGGGGTATCATAAACTTTATTAGAACTCGGATATTAAAAAAAAAATGAAGTAAACATAAATGGAGTTAAATCCAAGAGGAAGACTATTGTAAGTGGTATGCCCCAGTGCTTTGTCCTGGGACCTCTCTTGTTTACCTTATACTGTACAGTATATATATGATTAGACACAGAAATGATGTGACATCTGCAAATTTGTAAACTATACAAAATACTGGGGAGGGGGGGGGGGAATAAATTCAGGCCAGAAAATTGCAACAAGATGATTTAGAGAGGATTTCAAAATGAAAGATTGGCAGATGTAGTTTAACCACTGCACTGCGCAACGCGCCTCAGGGATCTTATAGGTACATCGTTTGATTCAAAACTCCCGTGGCTATATGGGATTCACATCAGCTTCCTCAGGGTTTTTGGAAACAGACGCCATTTTTAAGCAAAATTGTGGGGAACATTTCCGGGTGAGAGAGCCTCAGTACTGAGAGACACCAAGACTGGTGCACGCAACATGAGCGCACAGCACTGCTGTTCAGCTTGTGACTACAGCATTGTCTAATAATGTCCAAAAATATATACTGTAACCCCGCGATTATCCGGGATTTGAACATCCGGAAAACGCCCTTATACGGCCAAAATCGTGAACGGATAAAGTTATCTCAATATCCGGCCAAAATGGCCATGGGAGCCAGATAAAAGCCGGTTTGACCGGTTAAAAATCTGAGCCAGTGGGCTGTACCGTATTAATCCCGTACAGCTATGGCTCAAGGCCATGGTGTTGGAGGGGGTGGGGTAGGTGGGTGGTGTCGGGAGAGAGGGGAACGTTGGGAGGGACCACCTGGGGGATTACGGTCAGGGAGGGAGTTGGTCAGGAAGGGAGTTGGTCAGGAAGGGAGATGGTCAGGAAGGGAGGAAGGGAGTTGGTCAGGAAGGGAGATGGTCAGGGAGGGAGTTGGTCAGGAAGGGAGGGAGGGAGTTGGTCAGGAAGGGAGTTGGTCAGGAAGGGAGTTGGTCAGAAAGGGAGGAAGGGAGTTGGTCAGGAAGGGAGGGAGGGAGTTGTTCAGGAAGGGAGGGAGGGAGTTGGTCAGGAAGAGAGGGAGGGAGTTGGTCAGGAAGGGAGGGAGGGAGTTGGTCAGGAAGGGAGGGAGGGAGTTGGTCAGGAAGGGAGGGAGGGAGTTGGTCAGGAAGGGAGTTGGTCAGGAAGGGAGGAAGGGAGATGGTCAGGGAGGGAGTTGGTCAGGAAGGGAGGGAGGGAGTTGGTCAGGAAGGGAGGGAGTTGGTCAGGAAGGGAGGGAGGGAGTTGGTCAGGGAGGAAGGGAGTTGGTCAGGAAGGGAGGGAGGGAGTTGGTCAGGAAGGGAGTTGGTCAGGGAGGAAGGGAGGGAGTTGGTCAGGAAGGGAGGAAGGGAGTTGGTCAGAAAGGGAGGAAGGGAGTTGGTCAGGGAGGGAGTTGGTCAGGAAGGGAGGGAGGGAGTTGGTCAGGAAGGGAGGGAGGGAGTTGGTCAGGAAGGGAGGGAGTTGGTCAGGAAGGGAGGAAGGGAGTTGGTCAGGAAGGGAGGGAGGGAGTTGGTCAGGAAGGGAGGGAGTTGGTCAGGAAGGGAGGAAGGGAGTTGGTCAGAAAGGGAGGGAGGGAGTTGGTCAGGAAGGGAGGGAGGGAGTTGGTCAGGAAGGGAGGGAGGGAGTTGGTCAGGAAGGGAGGGAGGGAGTTGGTCAGGAAGGGAGTTGGTCAGGAAGGGAGGGAGGGAGTTGGTCAGGAAGGGAGGGAGTTGGTCAGGAAGGGAGGGAGGGAGTTGGTCAGGGAGGAAGGGAGTTGGTCAGGAAGGGAGGGAGGGAGTTGGTCAGGAAGGGAGTTGGTCAGGGAGGAAGGGAGGGAGTTGGTCAGGAAGGGAGGAAGGGAGTTGGTCAGAAAGGGAGGAAGGGAGTTGGTCAGGGAGGGAGTTGGTCAGGGAGGGAGGGAGTTGGTCAGGAAGGGAGGAAGGGAGTTGGTCAGAAAGGGAGGAAGGGAGTTGGTCAGGGAGGGAGTTGGTCAGGAAGGGAGGGAGGGAGTTGGTCAGGAAGGGAGGGAGTTGGTCAGGAAGGGAGGAAGGGAGTTGGTCAGAAAGGGAGGGAGGGAGTTGGTCAGGAAGGGAGGGAGGGAGTTGGTCAGGAAGGGAGGGAGGGAGTTGGTCAGGAAGGGAGGGAGGGAGTTGGTCAGGAAGGGAGGAAGGGAGTTGGTCAGGAAGGGAGGGAGGGAGTTGGTCAGGAAGGGAGGGAGGGAGTTGGTCAGGAAGGGAGGGAGGGAGTTGGTCAGGAAGGGAGGGAGGGAGTTGGTCAGGAAGGGAGGAAGGGAGTTGGTCAGGAAGGGAGGGAGGGAGTTGGTCAGGAAGGGAGGAAGGGAGTTGGTCAGGAAGGGAGGGAGGGAGTTGGTCAGGAAGGGAGGGAGGGAGTTGGTCAGGAAGGGAGGAAGGGAGTTGGTCAGGAAGGGAGTTGGTCAGGAAGGGAGGGAGGGAGTTGGTCAGGAAGGGAGGAAGGGAGTTGGTCACGGAAGGAGGAAAAACTATTGTGGTGTGTATGGGACTCGCTTAAGCCTAAGGAAGGAAGGTGGCGTTGGCGGTGTTGCAAGAATTATATTGTTTTCTTATTGCTGTGGAGAGCTAGTTACGAATATTAATTAAATAACACTATAATAGATGAACAGTACAGTACAGTATTTGGTATGCTATTTATTCATTTAAATATTTACAATAAAATAAAATTGGATTTAACAGAACTTAAGGCGCATCGTACAGCGTGTCAACACCCACGTGTCTGTCGACACATGTGGAGGGGAGATGGGAAGGCTGGCGTGAGGTGGAGGAGGGAGGGGGGGTTGACCAGGCAGATCACACGTGTCGTCTGTCTCTGTTCCAGTCTCACCACTTCCCTGCCCACCCACCTGTTTACCCACCTGCCTGCATGCCCACTTACCCACCCACTTCCCTGCCCACCCACCTGCCTGCACACCCACTTACCCACCTGTTCACCTACTTCCCTGGCCACCCACCTGTTCACCCACTTCCCTGCCCACCCACCTGTTTACCCACTTCCCTGCCCACCCACCTGTTTACCCACCTGCCTGCATGCCCACTTACCCACCTTGTTCACCCACTTCCCTGCCCACCCACCTGCCAGCACACCCACTTACCCACCTGTTCACCTACTTCCATGCCCACCCACCTGTTCACCCACTTCCCTGCCCACCCACCTGTTTACCCACCTGCCTGCATGCCCACTTACCCACCTGTCAATCCATCCACCCACCTGTTCACCCACCTACCTGCACACCCACCTGCCTGCTTAACCCACCTGTTCACCCACTTCCCTGCCCACCCACCTGTTTACCCACATGCCTGCACGCCCACTTACCCACCTGTCAATGCACCCACCCACCTGCCTGCTTACCCACTCACCCACCTGCCTGCTCGAACCTGTTCACCCACCAAGCCCATCTACCTGCCATCCACTCATCCAAAACCCACCTGCCTGAACCCACCTATCCCTGCCTGCCCACCCACCCACTTGCCTGCCCACCCACCCACCTGCCTGCCCACCCACTTTCCCTGCCCACCTACCAGCTAGGCAGCTAACCACCCATGCACCAGCCCCACACACTAATTAGTGTGTCAATTCAAATCATGCGTGTGGTATAAAAATTGTCGGAAATGGTCCCTTTTGGACTCAAGAGGTAAAAAAGTACTATTATCCGGAACATGTGATAATCCGGCTGGGGGTCCTTCCCATATAGTCCGGATAGTCGAGTGGAGACAGTATATATGTATCTGGTATTATTTAGCAATGATATTATTACAGAAGACCCTGAGTATGATAAAAACTGTACAATGTTCAAATACCTTCTGGGAGTTCTTCTACTCCCCAGGCTCGGCCCGAGGCCAGGCTTGCCTTGTGAGAGTTTGGTCCGCCAGGCTGTTGCTTGGAGCGGTCTGCAGGCCCACATACTCATCACAGCCCAGTTGGTCCGGCACTCCTTTTAGAAAACAATCCAGTTTTCTCTTGCAGATGTCCATGGTTGTTCCGGCAATATTTCTGATGCTCGCTGGTAGGACGCTGAACAACCGCGGACCTCTGATGTTTATACAGTGTTCTCTGATTGTGCCTATGGCACCTCTGCTCTTCACTGGTTCTATTCTGCATTTTCTTCCATATTGTTCACTCCAGTAGTTGTTATTTTACTGTGCAGATTAGGGACCTGTCCCTCCAGTATTTTTCATGTGTATATTATTTAGTATCTCTCTCGTCTCCTTTCTAGTGAGTACATTTGGAGAGCTTTGAAACGATCCCAATAATTTAGATGCTTTATCTTGTCTATGCATGCTGTATATGTTCTCTGTATTCCCTCTATTTCAGCAATATCTCCTGCTCTGAAGGGGAAAGTGACTACTGAGCAGTACTCAAGATGGGACAACACAATTGATTTGAAGAGTACAACCATTGTGATGGGATCCCTGGACCTGAAGGTTTTCGTAATCCATCCTATCATTATTCTGGCTGACGCAATACTTGCTTGGTTATGCTCCCTAAACATTAGGTCGTCGGACATCATTATTCCCAAATTCTTTACATGCTGTTTCCTACTATGGGCAGATTCGATTGTGTTTTGTACCCTGTATCCTAATTTTTCAGATCCTAATTTTTGCCGTATCTGAGTACCTGGAATTTATCACCGTTAATCATCATGTTAATTTCTGCTGCCCAATCGAAAACTTTGCTAATGCCTGTTTGTAGTTTTTCAATGTCTTCAGCAGAGGTAATTTTCATGCTGATTTTTGTATCACCTGCAAAGGATGACACGAAGCTGTGACTTGTATTTTTGTCTATATCAGATATGAGAATCAGGAACAGCAGTGGTGCAAGGACTGTACCTTGAGGTACGGAGCTTTTAACTGCGCTCGGACTCGATTTTACTTGATTGACTGTTACTCTTTGTGTTCTATTCAACAGGAAATTGAGTATCCAGTGTCCTACTTTACCAGTTAAACCCATTGATCTCATTTTGTGTGCAATCACTCCATGGTCACATTTGTCGAATGCCTTTGCAAAGTCTGTTTATACAACATCTGCATTCCGTTTTTCTTCTAATGCCTCAGTGATTTTGTCATAGTGGTCAAGTAGCTGTGAGAGGCATGATCTTCCTGCTCTAAATAAATGTTGGCCTGGATTGTGGAGGTCATTGGTTTCAATGAATCTAGTGACCTGACTCCTGATCACCTCTCAAATACTTTTATTATGTGGGACATTAGTGCAACTGGTCTATAATTCTTTGCCAATGCTTTGCTACCTCCCTTTGCACTTTGCATTTCTTTATAAATATTGAATTCCATGAGTCTGGACCCGGGGCTGAGTGCATGGGCATATTGTTAATTTCTCTTTCAAAATCTGCTACACTCGTGTTGATATCAGTTATATTTACAGGGGTTTGGATATCACTCATAAAGAAATTGTCTGAATCTTCCACTTTCATGCTGTGTATCGGAGTGCTAAACATGTCCTCATACTGCTTTTTTAGGATTTCACTAATTTCTTTGTCATCCTCAGTGTATGAACCTTCACTCGTACGAATAGGTCCAATACTGGCAGTGGTTTTTGCTTTTGATTTTGCATATGTGAAGAAATATTTTGGGTTTTTCTTTATTTCTTGAATTGCTTTCTGTTCTAGTTGGCTTTCTTCAATCTGATATGAGTGTTTCAGTTTTTGCTCAATTTCTTCAATCTCCCTGTTTAACCCTTGGGCCGCTAAGGGTCATAATGGTTTCAACACTCAACACCAAAAATTCTTTTGTCTTATAAAAGTGTTCATTTGTGTTCCCTGATCACGGGAAAAAAATCGTAGGTGGCATATTTTGGGCGCAATAGAGCTGGGAAGTCTGGCAAAAAAGAGGCGTTGACAGAGCAGTCACCAGACGAGGTCTGTTCCACCCATACTGCCAGGAGCAACGCAACTGGTAACTCCAGGACGCCTTAATCCGCTTGACCATCACGGCCGGACACGGCCTGTAGTTACCAGTTGCAATAAGAGACGTAGCTATACACACAGTCAGCCGGTGGCTGCTGCCATCACTGGTTCAAGGCCAGATGCACTAATATTTCTCCTCCAACAATACTGTTTGTGGTGTTATTACACTATATACACACATTATATATAAGTATCTACATGTTTTATTCACCATACCTGTACAAATAAGCTGGTATGATGCCCAAAGACCATAGTGGCCACCAGTAAACAACATGACAAGTTGTGCAGACGATGCACCTCCCTCACCAAAATGGCGGCTCCCACCATACTCCTATTGCTGTTATTACACTCTATACACACGTTATATATAAGTATCTACATTTGTGTTCACCATAGCAAACCACTAAGCTGGTATGGTGAGTGCAGTAATAAAAGGTAGCCACTTTTTATGCCCACACACAATCAGAAGACGACACCACCACCCTCCCTTCCACAGCATTACTCCTCCCTCCATGGAGCACAGTGCTAAATATCACCACAATCCTGCTATTATCAGAATCCTGGTCAGTTTTATCACAGTGAAGGGTCTTCTGTAATACTATCACTGCTAAATAATAGCATGAACATATATATTTTGACATTTATAGGCGATGCTGTGGTCACAAGTTGAACAGCGATGCTGTGAGCTCATGCTGCATGCATGAGCCTTGGTGGCTCACTCAGTACTGAAGCTCTCACACCCCGGGAATGTTGCCCACGATTTTTTTTTCTAGGTGGCATCTGTTAACTATCGGTCGTGGCTGGATATAGCTGCCCCTATCCCTCGTGGGGGATTTAAAATTATGCACTTGAGCCTCAATCGTCTATATATATATATATTGCGCGGTTTCGGTAAAGTTACCCCCCATCGTCTATACAGTATATGTATTGTATGGTCTAAGGGTTAAGCACGCCAAAAAGGTAGGCATCTCAATACAAACCCCACATTGTAGGAAATTGCAAAAAACCCAAGACCAAACAGAGAAACAGAACTCCCCAAATAAAAACAAAGAAAACAAGCAAACAAGTAATCGTCACTCACTGCTGCTGCGTCGCTTGTCAGCACAGCTTGACTATCACCCTGAGACAAGGGGCAACGAACAACCTTCAAGCTCGCACAAGGCGAGATGGGACTTTGAAGACGCATCCATGGGGTTCGCCAAGCCCCAACGAGGTTTTCCAGGGCTCGTAGGGCTGCATATTGGAAGCCCAGGCAACGGTGCTGTAAAGTCGGTTGTGCCCTTGGATGTTAACCAGATGGAATAGGGTTATAAGGACCCCTGAGAGGTGTACAAGCACGGAGGGCTAGAGGAGGGTCACCAAAATACCTAAGGGGGACTAATAGTCAAACCAGGCAGACCTCCTCCAAGCAAGAAACAAAAAGAAAAGAAAAACCCACAAATGCACAACGGGAAGAACAAGAAAGACAGCCGCCACATTGGTAGGCATGCTGTGCAGCACCGTGCGCCACAAACCAGCAACAAGAACACTTCCCACTCAAGGCCAAACAAAGCCTACTAAACCCCAGCTGCCCCCAAGGGCGGGGTAACTGCCGAGCAGCAGAAACCCCTACGGAAGTGAAGCCTGAGAGCACCAGGGAAGGCAACCCTAGAACCCAAGGGTAGTACTCACAGGGCGCTTAGGGAAGGAAGCCATAAGTGCATGCAGCCCTCAGTACATTATGTTACTCCTGGCCAATGTGTCACAAACAGCAGGAAACACCACAAGAGCACAAAATCCAGCAAGAATCTGTGGCCAGAGTTGACATCCGCCCTAGAGTGCTTTAGCAACGAACTGAGGTACGAGTAGCCGGCACGTAGATCCGGGGCTCCCCCCTCCCCCTCCCGGGGAGAGGAGGATTGTGCAGACAAGTGGCACAGCTGACATGAGTGACGATTGCTTGTTTCCTTTGTTTTCCTTTGGAGAGTTCTGTTTTTCTGTTCGATCTTGTGTTTTTTTTTTGTTTTTTTTTTTCAATTTCCTACCAAGTAGGGGTTGTTTTGAGATGCCTACCTTTCTATAGCATAGCCCAGGGGCTATAGTAAACAGCCACCATTTTGAAAAAAATCCAGCTGGACCACCATGGTATGAGAGGCCTCAGTTACCCAACAGTCACCATGGCGAGCTCACGGCCAAATGCCTCCCAGGCACACACCATGCAATCATTCACTCAAGATCAAATAAATACTGTCTCCACTCAATCATCCGGACTATATGGGAAGGACCCCCAGCCGGATTATCATGTGGTCCGGATAATGGTACTTTTTCACCTACGAGTCCAAAAGTGACCATTTCCAACTATTTTTATACTACAAACAACATAATTTGAATTGCCTTGCTACATATAATTATTAAATATTCAACTAGAAACCTCAACTTACCTTGTTGGTGTTCATCTTCTTGATTGATGCCACACATCTTGAAGTTAAGAATTCTTAACAATTTACATAACCTATACTAACACAACACTAAAATTAACACTTAAAATTACTTTACAGTTCATTAAGGAAAGTTAGTTTTGACTGACAGCTGCTGAAGCCTCACTGGTTGAAGGCATTTAGGTTGCCTGTGAGGCCTCACTTGTTGAAGGCGCTTGCTTGCGCCTCACTTGAAGGCGCTTGGCTTGCCTGTGACACCTCATTGTTAAAGGCGCATGCTTGTGCCTCACTTGTTGATGGCGCTTGGCTTGCCTGTGAAGCCTCACTTGTTGAAGGCATTTGGCTTGCCTGTGATGCCTCACTTGTTGAAGGCGCTTGCTTGCGCCTCACTTGTTGAAGGCGCTTGGCTTGCCTGTGACGCCTCACTGGTTGAGGTGTATAACACGTAACTTGTATTTAATTGCTAGGACAATCTTCTTCCTCTTAACACCTCCAGAATGATCGATCCTGCTACCAGACATAGTCATAGCCTAAAATGTTCAAAATTACTATGAAAATAAAAGAGTTATTTAAAAAAAATATTTCACTAATGGCGCGACATTGTGGTATAACATGAGGGACTGGAGCACATGGGTTGACCAGTGTTGGACGGGTCCATTAGGGGCATCTATAGCACGTTACATAGGCCGCCAGGAGGAAAAAAACTCACAATATTTTTTAAGGAAACTTCAGCCTGTGCACATTGTTTTTAGGAAACTTATATATTTGTTATTATATAATTACTAGTACTTATTTCATTTGTTTTTGGCTATGATGAATTGTTCTAAAATTAATGGTAATTCCTGTACCCAGGTGGTCCCTCCTGATGCTCCCCCTCCCACCCTCCCGACACCACCCACCTACCCCACCCCCTCCTCAACCATGCGTCTCGAGCCACAGGCAGACGGGATTAATACGGTACGGCCCGCCCCATGGCTTTCATATCCAGACAATTCAATGATTATCCGGCTGACTGTCCGGATAGTGTAACATCGGCAGCAAATTAACCGGCTCCGATTTTTTATCCGACTAAACCAGCTTTTATCCGGCTCCCATGGCCAGTTTAGCCAGATATTGAGATAACTTTATCCGGTCATGATTTTGGTCGTATAAGGGCATTTTCCGGATATTCGAATCCCGGATAATCTCGTGGTTACAGTAGTGAATTATTTTCTGATAGTAAGAAAAGTGATATTGATGACTGACAGAGATAGAGACTATGCACAGATGTCTGATGATAAGAGCACGAACAGAGAGAGATTGAGATACAGTCTGCTCCCATGGCAAGGCCTAGACATTCAGCAGTGCCTCATCGCCCAGTGTCTACACCAATTTGCTCACGACCACACAGTTCTTGTACTTATTTAGAGTATGAGGATATTTTGTCTCGGCTTTGCATTGAGGAGCGAGGGCTGATTGCCACCTGGGTAAGTCCCTGTTTTTCCTTGTTTTTGGGTAATTAGCTCCAGGGAGCTGACAGGGTTTCCCCCAGAAAACCAGTGTTGAATGTAATGAAACAGCATTTTCTGGGCGAGTCCCGGGGGCCCCCCTCGGCATCCCTCCCCTTTGGTCAGCGGTGTTTTCGCATATTTTGACATCCAGCCTAAGAACTGCAGGTTAGAGTGTCGGTGTGGGGGTCTGGGGCTCTCCCCCTTTCCCCTCCCAAGGAGTGGGGGAGCGCAGACAGCGGCGACATGATGACATCATGCTTGTTTGCTAAGTTTCGTTTGGTGAGTTCTGTCCACTGATTCGGCTTTCAGTAGCAATAGTTTCACCAGAATAGGGGTTTGTTTTGGGGTGCCTGTCTTTCTGGGCGCCAGACCCGGTCGATGGCAGAAATAGAATGCTCCCAATCACATGGGAGTTTCTATAGGCCATTACTCCTAGTGCCTCTCTTGAAGGGGGCCAAGTTCTGGCACATGGTCCCCGGTAGGCAAGAACTCCGTGCACATTCACTGATGCCAGAAAGTTATACATATCCATTCAGCCTGGATAGCTCTGGGAAGCTGACGGGACTCAACCCAGAAAAGAGGCGTTGCCAGAGCAAGCGTCGGAGGAGGTCTGCTCCACGCCAGCTATCAGGCGGGAGTTGCCACAAAGATATTGTTACCTAATGAACAAATCCAAATCCAAACAAATCCAACACTATAACAATATAGTATTACCTAATGAACAAATGCACAATATCACACTATTCTGATTTCTGTTTGTATATTATTACCTAATTATTTCAATGCCTCTGATTGAGTTTTCTCTGTTGTTTTACAGTAATATTATTCAATAGTGTGTAGTGTGATATATTTATATAATAAAATGTGTGAACCAACTGTACAACTAAGCTGGTATGGTGAGTCAAGACAATAATTGAGGTCATCACAAGTTTACTGACGCTCCCTCCCTCACTTGCCAACATTCCTACTCAAATATACTGTTTGTGCTGTTAAATAACAAATATAACTGTTAAGAAATATACTGTTAATATACTATACTGTGTGCTGTTTTTACACTAAATACATACATTAGATATACGTATCTACATGTTTTATTCACCTTAACTGTACAACTAAGATGGTATCGTGTCTAAACAACATAGTGGCCACAACAATATTGCATGACAAGAGACACAGCAGCCAGTGGACGATGCCACCTCCGTCACCAAAATGGCTCCTCCCAACATACTCTTTTTGCTGTTATTTCACTATATACACATGATATATACAAGTAACCACTATGCTGGTATGGTGAGTGCAGACCATAACAAGTGGCCACAGCATTACTCCTCCTACCACACTACGTACAGCGCTAATTATCACAACAATCCTGCTATCATCAGTATCCTGGTCTTTTTAATCACAGTCAGGGGTCTTCTGTAATAAAGTACTATCATTGCTTAATAATAACAGTTACATATATATTTTGATACTTTTAGGCACTGCTGTGGTTACAAGCTGAACAGCAGTGCTGTGAGCTCATGTTGCGTGCACCAGCCTTGGTGGCTCACTCAGTACTCAGGCTCTCACACCTGGGAATATGGCCCACAATATTTTTTTTAATGGCGTCTGTTTACAAGAGCCCTGAAGAAGCTGATGTGAACCCTGTGTAGCCGCGAGACTTTTAAATCTTGAGCGATACTCCAACACATCAATAGCTGTGTTGCGCAATTCTGCGACAGTTACTCACCCCAGCTATTGATGGGTTGCACAGTTTAAGGGTTAATTGGAACAAAGGGTAGGTTACGGGTAGCTTTGTCGCTAGACCTGACCAATCCTGTATGGGACAGGTATCTTTACTCGCCACCCCCTGACAACATCCATCACTACCACCGCCAACATTCCCTTACATCCCCTGGCACCACTTGCTTCCCCTGACACCACTTACAACCACTGGTACAACCAGCCTCCCCTGACAACCAATGACACCACCTGCCTCCCATGACAACTACTGACACCACCTGACAACTACTGACACCACCTGACAACTACTGACCACCTGACAATCACTGACACCCATAACAACCACTGACACCACCTGCCTCCCCTGACAACAACTGACACCACCTGCCTTCCCTGACAACCACTACCACCACCTGCCTTCCCTGACAACCACAGACACCTGCCTTCCCTGACAACAACTGACACCACCTGCCTTCCCTGACAACCACTGACACCACCTGCCTCCCCTGACAACCACTGCCACCACCTGCCTTCCCTGACAACCACTGCCACCACCTGCCTCCCCTGACAACTACTGACACCTCCTGCCTCCCTGACAACCACCTGCCTCCCCTGACAACCACTGCCACCACCTGCCTTCCCTGACAACCACTGACACCACCAGCCTTCCCTGACAACCACTGACACCACCTGCCTTCCCTGACAACCACTGCCACCACCTGCCTTCCCTGACAACCAGACACCACCTGCCTCCCCTGACAACCACTGCCACCACCTGCCTCCCCTGACAACTATTGACACCACCTGCCTCCCCTGACAACCCCTGACACCACCTGCCTCCCCTGACAACCACTGACACCACCTGCCTCCCCTGACAAATACTGCCACCACCTGCCTCCCCTGACAGCCACTGATACCACCTGCCTCCCCTGACAACAACTGACACCACCTGCCTCCCCTGACAACTACTGCCACCACCTGCCTCCCCTGACAACCCCTGACACCACCTGCCTCCCCTGACAACCACTGACACCACTTGCCTCCCTGACAACCACTGACACCACCTGCCTCCCCTGACAACCACTGACACCACCTGCCTCCCCTGACAACTACTGACACCACCTGCCTCCCCTGACAACCACTGACACCACCTGCCTCCCCTGACAACCACTGACACCACCTGCCTCCCTGACAACTACTGACACCACCTGCCTCCCCTGACATCCACTGACACCACCTGCCTCCCCTGACAACCACTGACCACCTGCCTCCCCAGACAACCACTGACACCACCTGCCTCCCCTGACAACCACTGACACCACCTGCCTCCCCTGACAACCACTGACACCACCTGCCTCCCCAGACAACCACTGACACCACCTGCCTCCCCTGACAACTATTGACACCACCTGCCTCCCCTGACAACCCCTGACACCACCTGCCTCCCCTGACAACAACTGACACCACCTGCCTCCCCTGACAACTATTGACACCACCTGCCTCCCCTGATAACCCCTGACACCACCTGCCTACCCTGACAACTACTGCCACCACTTGCCTCCCCTGACAACCACTGACACCACCTGCCTCCCCTGACAACAACTGACACCACCTGCCTCTCCTGACAACCACTGACACCACCTGCCTCCCCTGACAACCCCTGACACCACCTGCCTCCCCTGACAACCACTGACACCACTTGCCTCCCTGACAACCACTGACACCACCTGCCTCCCCTGACAACCACTGACACCACTTGCCTCCCCTGACAACCACTGACACCACCTGCCTCCCCTGACAACCACTGACACCACTTGCCTCCCTGACAACCACTGCCACCACCTGCCTTCCCTGACAACCACAGACACCACCTGCCTCCCCTGACAACCACTGACACCACCTGCCTTCCCTGACAACCACTGACACCACCTGCCTCCCCTGACAACCACTGACACCACCTGCCTCCCCTGACAACCACTGACACCACCTGCCTCCCTGACACTACTTGCCTCCACTGACAACCACTGACACCACCTGCCTCCCTGACACTACTTGCCTCCCCTGACAACCACTGACACCACTTGCCTCCCTGACAACCACTGACACCACCTGCCTCCCCTGACACTACTTGCCTCCCCTGACAACCACTGACACAACTTGCCTCCCTGACAACCACTGACACCACCTGCCTCCCCTGACACTACTTGCCTCCCCTGACAACCACTGACACCACCTGCCTCCCTTGACACTACTTACCTCCCCTGACAACCACTGACACCACTTGCCTCCCTGACAACCACTGACACCACCTGCCTCCCTTGACACTACTTGCCTCCCCTGACAACCACTTGCCTCCCTGACAACCACTGACACCACCTGCCTCCCTTGACACTACTTGCCTCCCCTGACAACCACTGACACAACTTGCCTCCCTGACAACCACTGACACCACCTGCCTCCCCTGACACCACCTGCCTCCCATGACAACCACTGACACCACCTGCCTTATGAGGTAAATATTCGTTAAGCTACAGTATATTTATGACGTACCATAATTTTTCCTTCCATACAGTGGGGCAGGGAAAGTGATGCTGCTTTGTTTTGAGGGTCGTCTTATGCGGTGAATATAGGCCTAAACCTGCATTACTCCTCTAAATTTTTTGGGTCGACCCATGTGTCGGATCGACTTGTATGCCGGCATATACGATACATGAATGGTTAGAGTGGATATAAATAGGAGCTACCTCATATGGACCAAAAGGTCTTATGTTGGTACTAGAGACACACAAAGGCAGAGCAACAAAAATGTGCAACAGAAGGGAGATTTGATTATCCAAGCACAGTAGAAACAAGCAATGATGCAATAAATGTGCAGAATCAAAATGTGACAAAAGATGCAACACTGATACTTGACAAGGAACATGATATATTTCCAGCCCCAGAACTATGTCCTGCTCAGAAGAAGCAACAAAGAAAATTTAAATTTTCTGGGTGCATTCAAGAAGGGGTTGAGAAACTCCCAACCAAGTGAACTGATAACAATAAATCCATGAACCATGGAAGGGTATGACACCGAGGTTCCCAACACCCAGATGCTAAAGGCAATGAAAAGGCAGCTCTCTAAGGACGAGCCCCCTAGACCCCATCTGCACAAGCACAGAGAGAGCTACTAAGAGAACAAATTGCAAACCTAAAAAGGAGAGACTTTGCCAAAGCAGACTTATACAAGACAAAATACAGTAAGTATAAATGAGCATCAAAAGAAGAGAGAAAGGCAATGAAAGATCAGGACCCAAAAATGAATCTGCCATAAGAAAACTAAGAGAAACCCCATTTCCTAATACTCTCTCACTAGGACAACCCAGTAAATAATGTGAATCAGAAGAAACGGCTGAAGGGTCACATAAACCAGCACAAACTAAAATGCATCTAATGTTAAACCCTTTTCTTGCCAAGAAAATGAGGTCCCTAAATCCAACAGTAAATGAGATCATGAGACCTGCACTCAAAAATATATGAACTCATCTAATCTATCAAAACAACGCATGTGATTATAAGCTGTTTTCTGATTACAATGAGGGTTCTTGTTTCTTCCCGTAGTTGTAGGTGCTACTGCAATACTAGGCTGTATTACGGATATCCCATTGTTTTAATTCAAATTCTCTCTCACACCCACTTGGTCTTTCTTTATGACTTTTAAAACATCAGTTTAACTACAAAACAGATATTGTAAATTTATCCATGTCAGTTATGTTTATCCTACCTCTCATGAAGGTCCCTTTGGTTCCACACAACCCATGTGAAATTCCCAGTCATAGAGGATCATGAAAGAAGTAGCATAAACTCTTAAGAGAAAACATGTTACTAGACCTACAAGAGCAACTGTAATTACCTAAGAGTAACATAAGTGTAGTTATAGGATGAGAGCTATGCTCATGGTGACCCATCTTCCCAGTAGTCTTTATCATACAATGCTTTGAAATTACTGATGGTTTTGGCCCCCACCACCTTCTCACTTAACTTGTTCCAACTGTCTACCTCTCTATTTGCGAAAGTGAATTTGCATATTTTTCGTTAGTTTTGACCTCTTATTCTTGAAGTTCCAGGTCTCTGAGTCTGTGCACCACAAGGTGGGTGGACATGGTCATTATGAGAGGAAGCGATGAGTGAGTGTGAACATTACACAGAATAGGGTAACATATAAGGCTGCATGGAAATGGTTCGTAAAAAAAAAAAAAATTGCATTTTTCTATAAATTACATTATATGACAATTCACTGGAATCAGTGTATACCTGGTGTTATGCAGCAATTTGATGCTGCTGTGGATGACAGTTGCAATGTGGAACCACTTGTTTATCAGTGAGACTATATTTTGAGTGATATTTTATTATTTAACATCTATAATCTACGTTAATGACAGTATTTTACTCACCTTTTATTCCCTGGTCTGATTACTCATCAACCCTATGTAAGTGGGAAAGAGGGTAATGATAATGTAGGTACAATATACAAAACAGCCCCGGTTACCTTGCAAACACACAACCTAACTCGCCCTATTTTCTGCTTATTGCTACTTGTAATAAAGTTTTTACATCTTGTTATAATGTTTTTATGACATATATGAACGTTGTTACAACTTGTTAGGTGGTGTTAAACCTTGTTCGAACGTTGTAGCAATGATGTAGCTTTGTCGTGTATTTGGCGGGTAATGTTCATAACATATATAAAAACAAAAAATAATGCATAGCCTACTTCCAGGGCAACAGCTAGGTGCTGCTTTCTTTCCTCCAGCTGTAGCTTAGCGATGGTGAGTTCTGCCCGCTGACGCAACAGTCGTTCCCGCACTGCCAGAGCCTCTGCATGCACAATAACATAATGATAAAAAATATCCTAGCATGTCATTATATGACATGGTTACTCATGCATCTGCAGACATGAACAGAAAACCAAACCCTATTCACACACATATTTGCAAAACTCGCATCACCCAGGTATCACTTCCTGCAAAATACAAACGGTGAATGTAATGAAAAGCCAGTTTCTGGGTGACCCCACAGGCTCCCTGAAGCTATCATCACTTATTAAGTGCCACTAGAACAAAGCTGGAATATGCAGCAGTTGTATGATGCCCATATCTTAAGAAGCACATCAACAAACTAGAAACAGTGCAAAAACATGAAACTAAATGGCTCCCAGAACTGAAGAACAAGAGCTATGATTAGAGGTTAGAGGCATTAAATATGCCAAAACTAGAAGATAGAAGAAAAATACGGCAATATGATCACTACAAAGAAAATGGTAACGGTAATCAATAAAATTGATAGGGAAGAATTCCTGGGAACTGGAACTTCAAGAACAAGAGGTCATAGATTTAAACTAACTAAACAAAGCTGGAGATATATAAGAAAATTCACTTTCCCAAACAAAGTGGTAGACGGTTGGAACAAGTTAGGTGAGAAGGTGGTGCAGGTCAAAACCGTCAGTAATTTCACAGCGTTATATGACAAAAGTGCTGGGAAGACGGGAAACCACGAGCGTAGCTCTCATCCTGTAACTACACTTGAGTAATTACAAACGCGTCATCAGTTGTTTTTAACTACTGGGGACCACGAGCCAAAACCTGGCCCTCTTCAGAGAGGCACAGAGAGCGATGGCCTATGATCACTTTACATTTTAAAGGATATTATCTTCGCCATCACCTTGAAAGGCACCCATAAAAATAGGCAAATCAAAACAAAACACTGCATGGTTTAAAAACTCGACCAAAGCCCCCAAAATGCCAAAAATACTCCCCCAATAAAAAAGAAGAAACAAAACTTAGTGAAACTAGCCCCTACTAGTCAACTCCACCTCTCCCCCTCTTACTATGAGGAGGGGGGAGCCGGCCCTAGGTGCCTGGACCAGGCCAACCCACATCTGTTATTTACTGAGAAATACACCACTGACCCGGGAAATGAGGGTGTCGGGGAGCCTCCGTTGCTCACCCAGAAATTGGCGTTGCAATACATTCAACGCTGGTTTTTTGGCTCCATCAGATCCCTGAAGTTAACTACCCACAGAGAAGGGCAATAATAGGAAACCTACTAGGGAGGTGGCAGCACCACAGGTAACAACTCTACACTGAGACCAAGAAAGGCGACTGACACCACATCCAAATGCAACATAAGACCACAGAGGACCCGGAACGTTCACAAGATACCTAACAGCCAAGACCCCGTTAGACCTCTGAAACCCTGAGCCCGAACATCTGCCCAAGACATATTACCAAAAAAACCAGCATTGAATGTAATGAAACACCATTTTCTGGAGGGAGTGCCCTGAAGCTATCCAAAATTATATGTGCTATAATGTATTAGTTTGGGGTCATCAGTCACAGGAGTCCTTATGCCTACCGGGAACCACGAACCAGAACCTGTTCCCCTCAGAGAGGTGCAGGGAACAATTACCTATTGGGCACTTTACATTTAAAGTACTGTATGTCATAATTGCCATTGACTGGGGAAGCAACCACAAAGATAGGCGAAACAAAACAGACCAAAATCTGGTGAAAATTACGATCTACGTCCAAGCATAGCAAAAGAACTTCCCCAGAAAGAAAACAAACAAGCAACACTTCATCCAACTAGCACTCCTGCTCATTAGTGTTAACCTTGGTTCTTGGTGAGCCAAGTGGGAACTTGGTGGGAACTTGGCTCAGGTGAGCCGGCAGCCCACCACTCCAGTTCTTGAGTGATGAAGACTACCGACCGGATGAGGGGTATCAGGAAGCCTCCGGGGCTTGCCCAGAAAATGGTGTTTCATTACATTCAATGCTGGTTTTCTGTGAGAAGCCTCGTCGGCTCCTTGAAGCTAACTACCAACAGATAAGTAAAAAACAAAAACAAAACAGGGACTTACTCAGGAGGCAGCAGCACCACAGATCTCAAGGCACAGAAGAGTCTGATGGCCACGACATGCTTCCCCAACATAACACAAGGTCAGAGAGAGGCCCTGAAGGTTCAAGAGATACCCCTGGCGGTCAGGACCCTGTTCGTCCTTCAAAGCCCCCATGCCCGAATGTCGACCCAAGACCAAAGACAGCATACTTCCACACATCATGGGCTCGAAAGTAAACTGCAGGCTGGCTAAACTTAATCACACACACAAGCCCTGGAACAGGGAACCAGGAAAACCGGATCCACCCAGAGCGTGCCCACCATCACTGAACCAGTGGCCCGCAAGTAGCAACATAGAGCCGCCACCGGACACAGCACATGATGCACCCCCGGCCTAACCAGCCAATCCTCCACAACCAATGGACCCCTCCGGAAGCCCGCTGACTCATTCTTCGCCAAAAAAGAAGGCTGCAAACAAACAAAAAAAGAATCATAGAATCATAAGACGCCAATAAGGAAAAAGCCAAGAGAGAAAGGAAAAGACAACCTTAACTGTCACAGATGAAACCCTGCGAAGGAAAAGGAAATGGTGGAAAGACTGCCAAGAAACTTCAAATAGTTGTTGAGACGAAGACTGCAGCTGGAACACCAGCAAAGAGGCTACCTGATCACCATACAAATGGAAATATACAAGCGTCAGAAATGGCAAACACGTAGTGCGGAGCAGGAAGGCAAACCAACATGGTACCTCACTGGCCCGGCTCGCTGAAAGAGGCGGAACTACAAAAAAATGCCCGGGTTCGGACACCGAGCCAGCAGCGCCTAAACCCAAGGCTAGGCCGGCCTCCATGGAGCCAAGAGAATCACTCTCCCCTAATAGGAATCCAGCTGAGCCAGAACCCAGAGTGACAGCTGGGCCGTGGAAAAGGAGATACAGGAACCCACACCTCGACCAGTCCTGCTAAAAAGCTTCTACCACGAGGGCCTCGAAGTCGGGGAACAGTGCCACGTACAGTGGGAGATTCCAAGACCATGCCGATGTGAAAAGGTCCACCTCTGGATGCCCGTATGTCCGGCAAAGCCAAACAAAGGAGGCGACATCAACCGGCCATGCTGTGGAAAGAGGATTGAAGCGAGATACATCATCTGCCAGTAGATTGGACCCACCCCCGAATGTGAACTTTGCGGAAAGCTAAACCACGAGAACTCAGCAGCAGAGCTACCTAAAGAGCCATCTGTCGACAAGAGCCCCTCTGGGTGAGACAATGAACCATGGGGGAGCAGTCCGAATGGAGCCAGAACATCGAACACCGAGGAAGCTGAATCTGTTGAAGTGCTTGCCACACTGCCACAAACTCCCACACCGTGCTGTGTGCCCGACATAAGGACAGCCCCCTCAACGTGCCTGGGCCCGATTGGTGAGCACTGGTCACAAAGCCCCAACTGAGAGATGAGGCATCTGTGAACATATCGAGTGAGGGAAGAGGAAAGCATCAAGGCACCGAACCCCAAAGAGGAAACTGGTGACGCAACAACCGGCGCAAGGACTTCGGGAAATGAACCCCACAATCGCGAGAGCAGTAAAAGAGGCTGCACCAAAGATACCAGAACAGGAAATAAAGAGAATCGAGCATGCAATGCAGCTGCCGCCTGAGCCTTAAAATCATCAGACAATGAATGGGTAAATTGAAGCAAAAGTGAAAAATAAGTCCCGCAAGACTCCGGGTCATAGGTGTCATTGACCCAACAGGCCGCATGACGGAGGCAGTATGGATGATCGTCTCCCTGAGGCAGGGGCAATGAGCAACCTTCAACTTCACACAAGGCGAGAGAGGACTCGGAAGACACCTCCAAGCCCACTGGGGTTTTCCAGGACCCATAGGGTAAGTAAAGCCTATGGTAAGCCCAGGCACTGGAGTGTACTTCTATTGGCACTAAGCCAGTAGAACCCTGTCTGTCAACGGGCAAACTGACCACCAGTAGCAGCTGTGAAACCTTGGAGACAAGAGAGGAGGACCACCAGCATAACTTAGGCATGCCTAATAAGAAGCTAGGCAGATCTCCTCCGTTAACAAAAAGTGAAAACACTAGAAAAGAAAAACAAAATCCCCAAAGACACACAACAAACAAACTGGCAGCCAGAGAGAACCGTCGGCCGCTGTGTGTGCAAGCTGGGCCGGCCGCAGCGTGCCCTGCCTAGGCAATAACACTCCCCACCCGGGGCAAGACAGAAAGCCCAAGACCTCCGGCGTACCCCACGGGCAAAGATAACGCCAAGAAACAAAGGCCTCAAATGGGAGTGATTCTCGAACACCTCCAGGGAAGATAACCCTGAAACACAAAGTTAGTACTTATGGAGCACTGAAGGAAGATAACCCAAGGTGCATGCTGCTCATGTACACTAAGACACCTGGCCACCACACCACACACATTTCTGGTACAATGATACAGGGCAAAATACAGAACAGGAAATTGAGGCCAGAGGATGACCTAGCTGACTGCCAGCACATCAATTCAAGAACTGAGATGGTGGCTGCCAGCTCACCTGAGCGAGCTACGAGCAGGAATGATAGTTGGATGAAGTGTTGCTTGTTTTCTATCTGGGGGAGTTCTTTTGCTCTTTTCGGACATAGGTCACAATTTTCAGCAGATTTTGGTCTGTTTTGTTTCGCCTATCATTCTTTGGGTGCTTCCCTGGTCGATGACCATTATGACATACTGTACTTTATATATAAAGTGTTTGTAGGCCATTGTTCCCTGTGCCTCTCTGAGGGGTCCAGGTTCTGGCTCGTGGTGCCCGGTAGGCATAAACAACTCCTGTGACTGATGACCCCAAACTAATCAAGCAGCCACAGAACATGTTGAATAGCTTCAAGGAGCGGACAGGGCTCCCCACAAAAAATGGCTGACAAGGCAGCATACTGTACTTGCGAACATCATGAGCATGAAGAAAGACCGCAGGCTGGCTAGATTTAAAGACACTGTAGACAACCTGAGAAATGCGAGTTTTGGAACAGGGAACCAGAGAAACTGGATCAAACCCATATTAACCCTTAAACCACACAAATCATATATATATGATATCAGTGACAAAACCGAAACCGCGCACATCACACATATATATGATTTCGTGTCTAGCGCTATAATTTAAACGCCCCCACCTGGGATAGGGGCAGCTATAGTACAGCCACGACCAATAGTTGCCAGATGCCACCTAGAAAAAAAATCCAGGCCAACATTCTTGGGTGTTAGAACGTCAGTATTGAGCAAGCCACCAAGGCTGGCGCACGCAGCACGAGCTCACAGCACCGCTGTTCAGCTTGTGACCACAGCATCGCCTACAAATGCCATAATATATATGATACTGCTATTATTTAGCGGTGATAGTATTACTGAAGCCCCCTGTGATAAAACTGACCAGGATTCTGATAATAGCAGGATTGTGGTGATATTTAGCACTGTGCTCCATGGAGGGAGGAGTAAGACTGTGGAGGGAGGGTTGTGGCATCGTCTTCTGACTGTGTGTGGCCACTATTTATTGACTGCACTCACCATATCAGCTTAATGGTTCGCTATGGTGAACAAAAATGTAGATACTTATATATAACGTGTGTATAGTGTGAGATAACAGCAAGAGTAGGTTGGGAGCCGCCATTTTGGTGAGGGAGGAGCGTCGTCTGCACTACTTGGCATGTTGTTTCTGGTGGCCACTAAGGTCTTTGGGCACCATACCAGCTTATTTGTACAGGTATGGTGAATAAAACAGGTACATACTTATATATAATGTGTGTATATAGTGTAATAACACCACAAACAATATTGTTGAAGAAGAAATATTAGTGTGTCTGGTCTTGAGGGCGGCCGCCGATCAGCTGACTGTGTGAGTAGCTACGTCTTTGTGCCTTTACTCACCATACCAGCTTAGATGTACAGTTATGGTGAACAAAACATGTAAATACGTATATATAACGTCTGTGTATAGTGAATAAATGCAAAAACAGTATTGTGGGAGGAGAATGAGGGCGAGTGAGGTGGTGTTGAGGGAGGGAGTGGCAGTGAGTGGCTCGTTGGTGTGTGGCAGTCACTCCTCGTTGCTTTTTGACTCACAAGACCAACTTAGAAGTTCGTTATGGTGAATAAAACATGCAGATACTTATATATAAACTGTGTATATAGTGTAACAACAGCAAAACTATTTGTTTATTGTTTTATGAACATAATAATTGAATCACTAATTAGCACACCATAATTTTGAGTACAGCGATGGTTCACACATTTTATTATATAAATATACCACAATTCACTGTATGGAATAATATTACTGCAAAATAACTAAGAAAAAATCAGAGACATTGAAATAATTAGGTAATAATATATTTGTGGCAACTGCTGCCTGACAGCTCGAGCGGAGTAGACCTCGTCTGGCGAAGGCTCTGTCAATGTCCCTTTTTTTGCCACACATCCCTACTCTATTGCGGCTAAAATATGCCACCTACGATTTTTTGTTATTTTTTCCGTGATCAGGGAACAAAAATGAACACTTCTATAAGACAAAAGAATTTTTTTTATTTTTTTTTTTGTTGCGCCTGTGGGTGTGAATTCCATTTGGGCCCCTAGCGATTTGAGGGTTAAGCCCACCAAAACAGAACCAGTGGCGCGAAGATAGCAGCGTAAAGCCGCCACCACCACTGGAAAAAAACAACAACTTTGTTTTGGTTCTAGTTCAAAAACAAAGATGGCCGCCGCCACCACCACCGGAAATATAGACACACCAACAGATGATTGTTTCAAAGGATTCTCACCTCAAGATATAAGGAAAGGAGGTGTTCTTGGCAGGTTAGAGATAATTAAGGATATGCAAAAGAAATATGAAGAAAAAGTGCTTAAATTGGAAGAGGACAATGGAGCTCTTAGGAGTGAGCGTTGCACTCTAAAAGGGAGTATGCTTCAGCAAGGTAAGATTATTACTGCATTAACAGACCAGGTAACAAATCAGGAGGAGCAAATCAAGGAACTAGTGAAAGAAAATGAGGTGTGGAAAGTGAAGTGTGGTGACTTTGAAGAAATAAACAAGAAAATAGACTCATATGGTGAACAACTCCAAGGTAGCCTGAGAGCTAATATAGAGTTAGGTAAGGATCTCCAACTGGAAACTTCACTGACAACTCACATAGAGGAGGTGAATAAAGAACTAGAAAAGTATAAAGAAGAAATAAAAGCGACATATGCTCAAGTTGTAAAAGAGAAAGAGACTATCAAAGAAGTGTGTTCGGAAGTCAAAACCAGAAATGACCAACAAGAAGCAGAAATTAGGCAAGTAATTAGGAAAGAACTGGTTACCAACAGTAAACTAGTACAAAACACTGCAGACAGAAGTAAGTCCATAATAATTTTTGGATGTTTAGAGAAGGAAATTTCATCTAGGGTGGACTGAGCAGCAGAAGAGATGAAAATCATAGTGAAAATAGTAGGTTTAGGAGAAGGCTCAAAGGAAAATGTCAGTGATTTTAGAAGAATAGGAAAATATGAGAAAGACAAGAACCGCCCCTTAACCCTCAAACCGCTAGGGGCCCAAATGGAATTCACACCCACAGGTGCAACAACAACAACAAAAAAATCCAAAAAATTCTTTCGTCTTATAGAAGTGTTCATTTTTGTTCCCTGATCACGGAAAAAATAACAAAAAAATCGTAGGTGGCATATTTTAGCCGCAATAGGGTAGGGAAGTGTGGCAAAAAAGAGGCGTTGGCAGAGCCTTCGCCAGACGAGGTCTACTCCGCCTGAGCTGTCAGACGGCAGTTGCCACAAATATATTATTACCTAATTATTTCAATGTCTCTGATTGATTTTTTTCTTAGTTTTTTTGCAGTAATATTATTCCATACAGTGAATTGTGGTATATTTATATAATAAAAAGTGTGAACCATCGCTGTACTCAAAATTATGGTGTGCATATTAGTGATTCAATTATTATGTTCATAAAACAATAAACAAATAGTTTTGCTGTTGTTACACTATATACACAGGTTATATATAAGTATCTGCATGTTTTGTTCACCATAACGAACTTCTAAGTTGGTCTTGTGAGTCAAAAAGAAACGAGGAGTGACCGCCAAACACCAGCGAGCCACTCACTGCCACTCCCTCCCTCAACACCACCTCACTCACCCTCATTCTCCTCCCACAATACTGTTTTTATATTTATTCACTATACACAGACGTTATATATACGTATTTACATGTTTTGTTCACCATCTTCAGGTTATCTTCAGATGATTTCGGGGCTTTCAGTGTCCCCGCGGCCCGGTCCTCGACCAGGCCTCCACCCCCAGGAAGCAGCCCGTGACAGCTGACTAACACCCAGGTACCTATTTTACTGCTAGGTAACAGGGGCATTGGGTGAAAGAAACTCTGCCCATTGTTTCTTGCCGGCGCCTGCGATCGAACCCAGGACCACAGGATCACAAGTCCAGCATGCTGTCCACTCAGCCGACCGGCTCCCCATAACTGTACATCTACCATATGTACTTAGATGTACCATAACTGTACATCTAAGCTTGTATGGTGAGTAAAGGCACAAAGACGTAGCTACTCACACAGTCAGCTGATCGGCGGCTGCCCTCAGGACCAGATGCACTAATACTGTATTTCTCCTCCAACAATATTGTTTGTGGTGTTATTACGCTATATACACACACATTATATACAAGTATCTACCTGTTTTATTCACCATACCTGTACAAATAAGCTGGTATGGTGCCCAAAGACCATAATCACCATCAGTAAACAACATGCCAAGTCGTGCAGACGACGCTCCTCCCTCACCAAAATGCCGGCTCCCAACCTACTCCTCTCGCTGTTATCTCACACTATACACACGTTATATATAAGTATCTACATTTGTGTTCACCATAGCGAACCACTAAGCTGGAATGGTGAGTGCAGTCAATATAAGGTGGCCACACACAGTCAGAAGACGACGCCACAACCCTCCCTCCCACAGCCTTACTCCTTCCTCCATGGAGCACAGCGCTAAATATCACCACAATCCTGCTATTATCAGAATCCTGGTCAGTTTTATCACAGTCAGGGGGCTTCAGTAATACTATCACTGCTAAATAATAGCAGTATCATATATATTATGGCATTTGTAGGTGATGCTGTGGTCACAAGCTGAACAACGGTGCTGTGAGCTCGTGCTGCATGCGCCAGCTTTGGTGGCTTGCTCAATACTCACGCTCTAACACCCAAGAATGTTGGCCTGGATTTTTTTCTAGGTGGCATCTGGCAACTATCGGTCGTGGCTGTACTATAGCTACCCTCGTAATTTGGGCCTCGTAGCCTGGTGGATAGCGCGCAGGACTCGTGATTCTGTGGCGCGGGTTCGATTCCCGCACGAGGCAGAAACAAATGGGCAAAGTTTCTTTCACCCTGAATGCCCCTGTTACCTAGCAGTAAATAGGTACCTGGGAGTTAGTCAGCTGTCACGGGCTGCTTCCTGGGGGTGGAGGCCTGGTCGAGGACCGGGCCGCGGGGACACTAAAAAAAGCCCCGAAATCATCTCAAGATAACCTCAAGATATAACCCCTATCCCAGGCAGGGCATTTAAATTATAGCGCTAGACACGAAATCATATATAAATGATGTGCGCAGTTTCGGTTTTGTCACTGATATCATTTATATATGATATGTGCGGTTTGAGGGTTAAGGGTGACATTTAATGGAGTGAAAAACATGATGGAAGTACTTAGAAATGCCAGGAAATTGCAGAGTGATGAGGTTGGCAAACTTTGGTCAATGAGACAAGACCTCTCCAAGGAAGACAGAGAAAAGCTGAAAATGAACCTAATTGAGGCAAAACATCTAAATGGAGATAGAAATGAAGAACACAGAAATTCTTTTTTCTACAAAGTGACAGGGACTGGAAAGCTTGTGAAATGGTACATAAAAACAAAGCAACAAGATCAGTAGTGGAAGGGGGAGTAAAGAGGAAAGGAAAAGGGAACATGTTCCTGAAAATTATATATACCAACATAGATGGAGTGAGGTCAAAAACTTTGGAGTTGCAAGATATAATCCAGCTTAGGGTCCCAGATATTGTCGCATTATCAGAGACAAAACTTGAAGAAAATATAATAAAAGAAGTTATATTCCCAAGAGGCTATTCAGTTTGGAGACGTGACAGGAAAACTGTAAAGGGAGGAGGAGTGGCTGTACTGGTGAAAAAACACCTGAAGGTAAGGGAGTTAATATTTGAAAACCCTCAAGATATTGACATACTGGCAAAGCAGATCTGGAATCAAGATGATAAGCTGATAATTTTAAATGCCTACAGCCCACCAGTAAGCAACACATGGACAAAGGAAGAACTGGATGACAAACGAGAGGGCCTCATAATGGTCATGAGAGATATTATTGTACAAGCAGATAAGGATAAATCACGACTGTTGATACTGGGGGACTTCAACTTTAAAGCAATAGACTGGGAGGCCTATGAAGCAAGAACGGAGGACTTTTGGACATGCAGATTTGTGAACCTCATTCTGGAAACATTCTTGTATCAACACAACACGAGGAGGAGTGGCTGTACTGGTGAAAAAACACCTGAAGGTAAAAGAGTTAATATTTGAAAACCCTCGAGATATTGACATAATGGCATTGCAGGTCTGGAATCAGGATGATAACCTGATAATTGTAAATACCTACAGCCCACCAGCAAGCAACACGTGGACAAAGGAAGAACTGGATGACAAACGAGAGGGCCTCATAATGGTCATGAGAGATATTATTGTACAAGCAGATAAAGATAAATCACGACTGTTGATACTGGGGGACTTCAACTTTAGAGCAATAGACTGGGAGGCCTATGAAGCAAGAACGGAGGACTTTTGGACATGCAGATTTGTGAACCTCATTCTGGAGACATTCTTGTATCAACACATAAAGCAAGCCACAAGAATGAGGGAAGGAGATATACCGTCAGTACTGGATCTAGTATTCACCAGGAAAGAAGAAGAGATTTTTGACATCCAGTACCTTCCTCCCTTGGGAAAGAGTGATCACGTCCTGTTAGACATTAAATATGCTTTAAGATATCATCTAGAAGAAAATGGGGACATTGAAACAGTTGATAAACTCGATTTAAAGAGAGGCAACTATGGGGAACTTCAAAATTTTTTTAATGAGTGTAATTGGACAGAATTGTTGCTAGGCAGGGAAGTAAATGAAATGTATGCCAAATTTTTAAAAATATACGAGGAAGGCACACAAACATTCATACCAAAACAGAGATGCAGGACCAGAAAACAGGATTGGTTTGACAGAAATTGTGAGAGGGCAAGAGACCAAAAGACACAAAAATGGAATCGGTATAGGAAGAGGCCAAACCCCCAAACATACCAGCGATACAAAGATGCGAGAAACAATTATACAGCAGTAAGGAGAGAGGCAGAAAGAAATTTTGAAAAAGGGATAGCAGATAAATGTAAAACAGAACCGGGCCTATTCTACAAATTCATAAACAACAAATTGCAGGTAAAGGATAATATCCAGAGGTTGAAAATGGGAAACAGATTCACGGAAAATGAAAGGGAAATGTGTGAAACATTAAATGAAAAGTTCCAAAGTGTGTTTGTACAAAATGAAATCTTCAGAGAACCAGACACAATAAGAATTCCAGAGAACAACATAGAGCGGATAGAGGTGTCTAGAGATGAAGTGGAAAATATGCTAAAGGAGCTCGGGAGGAACAAAGCAGCTGGCCCAGATGGCGTTTCACCATGGGTTCTGAGAGAATGTGCATCTGAGCTCAGCATTCCACTTCACCTGATCTTTCAGGCATCCCTGTGTACAGGAATCGTAGCAGACGTGTGGAAACAGGCTAACATAGTTCCAATCTACAAAAGTGGCAGCAGGGAAGACCCCCTCAATTATAGACCTGTATCATTGACAAGTGTAATAGTGAAAGTATTGGAAAAGCTAATCAAAACTAAATGGGTAGAACACCTGGAGAGAAATGATATAATATCAGACAGACAGTATGGTTTTCGATCAGGAAGATCCTGTGTATCGAATTTACTCAGTTTCTATGATCGGGCCACAGAGATATTACAGGAAAGAGATGGCTGGGTTGACTGCATCTATCTGGACCTAAAAAAGGCTTTCGACAGAGTTCCACATAAGAGGTTGTTCTGGAAACTGGAAAATATTGGAGGGGTGACAGGTAAGCTTCTATCATGGATGAAAAATTTTCTGACTGATAGAAAAATGAGGGCAGTAATCAGAGGCAATGTATCGGAATGGAGAAATGTCACAAGTGGAGTACCACAGGGTTCAGTTCTTGCACCAGTGATGTTTATTGTGTACATAAATGATCTACCAGTTGGTATACAGAATTATATGAACATGTTTGCTGATGATGCTAAGATAATAGGAAGGATAAGAAATTTAGATGATTGTCATGCCCTTCAAGAAGACCTGGACAAAATAAGTATATGGAGCACCACTTGGCAAATGGAATTTAATGTTAATAAATGTCATGTTATGGAATGTGGAATAGGAGAACATAGACCCCACACAACCTATATATTATGTGAGAAATCTTTAAAGAATTCTGATAAAGAAAGAGATCTAGGAGTGGTTCTAGATAGAAAACTATCACCTGAGGACCACATTAAGAATATTGTGCAAGGAGCCTATGCAATGCTTTCTAACTTCAGAATTGCATTTAAATACATGGATGGCGATATACTAAAGAAATTGTTCATGACTTTTGTTAGGCCAAAGCTAGAATATGCAGCTGTTGTGTGGTGCCCATATCTTAAGAAGCACATCAACAAACTGGAAAAGGTGCAAAGACATGCTACTAAGTGGCTCCCAGAACTGAAGGGCAAGAGCTACGAGGAGAGGTTAGAAGCATTAAATATGCCAAAACTAGAAGACAGAAGAAAAAGAGGTGATATGATCACTACGTACAAAATAGTAACAGGAATTGATAAAATCGACAGGGAAGACTTCCTGAGACCTGGAACTTCAAGAACAAGAGGCCATAGATTTAAACTAGCTAAACACAGATGCCGAAGAAATATAAGAAAATTCACCTTCGCAAATAGAGTGGTAGACGGTTGGAACAAGTTAAGTGAGAAGGTGGTGGAGGCCAAGACCGTCAGTAGTTTCAAAGCGTTATATGACAAAGAGTGCTGGGAAGACGGGACACCACGAGCGTAGCTCTCATCCTGTAACTACACTTAGGTAATTACACTTAGGTAATTACATAAAGCAGGCCACTAGAATGAGGAAAGGAGATGTACCGTCAGTACTGGATCTAGTATTCACCAGGAAAGAAGAAGAGATATTTGACATCCAGTATCTTCCTCCCTTGGGAAAGAGTGATCACGTCCTGTTAGACATTGATTATGCTTTAAGATATCATCTAGAAGAAAATGGGGACATTGAAACAGTTGATAAACTCGATTTAAGGAGAGGTCACTATGGGGAACTTCAAAATTTTTTTAATGAGTGTAATTGGACAGACTTGTTCCTAGGCAGGGAAGTAAATGAAATGTATGCCAAATTTTATAAAATATACGAGGAAGGCACACAAACATTCATGCCAAAACAGAGATGCAGGGCCAGAAAACAGGATTGGTTCAACAGAAATTGTGAGAGGGACAGAGACCAAAAGACACAAAAATGGAATCAGTATAGGAAGAGGCCAAACCCCCAAACATACCAGCGATACAAAGATGCGAGAAATAACTATACGGCAGTAAGGAGAGAGGCAGAAAGAAATTTTGAAAAAGGGATAGCGGATAAATGTAAAACAGAACCGGGCCTATTCTATAAATTCATAAACAATAAATTGCAGGTAAAGGATAATATCCAGAGGTTGAAAATGGGAAACAGATTCACGGAAAATGAAAATGAAATGTGTGAAACATTAAATGAAAAGTTCCAAAGTGTGTTTGTACAAAATGAAATCTTCAGAGAACCAGACACAATAAGAATTCCAGAGAACAACATAGAGCACATAGAGGTGTCTAGAGTTGAAGTGGAAATTATGCTAAAGGAGTTCAGTAAGAACAGAGCAGCTGGCCCAGATGGCGTTTCACCATGGGTTCTGAGAGAATGTGCATCTGAGCTCAGCATTCCACTTCACCTCATCTTTCAGGCATCCCTGTGTACAGGAATCGTAGCAGACGTGTGGGAACAGGCTAACATAGTTCCAATCTACAAAAGTGGCAGCAGGGAAGACCCCCCTCAATTATAGACCTGTATCACTGACAAGTGTAATAGTGAAAGTATTGGAAAAACTAATCAAAACTAAATGGGTAGAACACCTGGAGAGAAATGATATAATATCAGACAGACAGTATGGTTTTCAATCTGGAAGATCCTGTGTATCGAATTTACTCAGTTTCTATGATCGAGCCAAAGAGATATTACAGGAAAGAGATGATTGGGTTGACTGCATCTATCTGGACCTAAAAAAGGCTTTCGACAGAGTTCCACATAAGAGGTTGTTCTGGAAACTGGAAAATATTGGAGGGGTGACAGGTAAGCTTTTAACCTTAATGAAAAATTTTCTGTCTGATAGAAAAATGAGGGCAGTAATCAGAAGCAATGTATCGGACTGGAAAAATGTCACAAGTGGAGTACCACAGGGCTCAGTTCTTGCACCAGTGATGTTTATTGTCTACATAAATGATCTACCAGTTGATATACAGAATTATATGAACATGTTTGCTGATGATGCTAAGATAATAGGAAGGATAAGAAACTTAGTTGACTGTCATGCCCTTCAAGATGACCTGGACAAAATAAGTATATGGAGCACCACTTGGCAAATGGAATTTAATGTTAATAAATGCCATGTTATGGAATGTGGAATAGGAGAACACAGACCCCACACAACCTATATATTATGTGAGAAATCTTTAAAGAATTCTGATAAAGAAAGAGATCTAGGGGTGGTTCTAGATAGAAAACTATCACCTGAGGACTACATAAAGAATATTGTGCGAGGAGCCTATGCCACGCTTTCTAACTTCAGAATTGCTTTTAAATACATGGATGGCAATATACTAAAGAAATTGTTCATGACGTTTGTTAGGCCAAAGCTAGAATATGCATAGAATATGCAGCAGTTGTGTGGTGCCCATATTTTAAGAAGCACATCAACAAATTGGAAAAGGTGCAAAGACATGCTACTAAGTGGCTCCCAGAACTGAAGGGCAAAAGCTACGAGGAGAGGTTAGAGGCATTAAATATGCCAAAACTAGAAGACAGAAGAAAAAGAGGTGATATGATCACTACATACAAAATAGTAACAGGAATTGATAAAATCGATAGGGAAGATTTCCTGAGACCTGGAACTTTTAAGAACAAGAGGTCATAGATTTAAACTAGCTAAACACAGATGCCGAAGAAATATAAGAAAATTCTCTTTCGCAAACAGAGTGGTAGACGGTTGGAACAAGTTAGGTAAGAAGGTGGTGGAGGCCAAGACTGTCAGTAGTTTCAAAGCGTTATATGACAAAGAGTGCTAGGAAGATGGGACACCACGAGCGTAGATCTCATCCTGTAACTGCACTTAGGTAATTGCCCTTAGGTAATTACCAGACAAACCGCATGATGCATTCCCAACCGAATGTACCAAGCCTCCACAACCAAAGAACCCCTTCGGAAGCCTACCATCTCAATCTTCGCCAGAAAAGAATGAGAAGGCTGTGAACAAGCAAAACAACACCCAAGGACCAAAGGTACATGAAGCTCACCAACCCGACAACTGGAAGTCAAGGAAATAAAACCAGCGTTGAATGTAATGAAACGCCATTTTCTGGGTGAGCCCTGGAGGCTCCCTGGAGCTTATCGGGCTAATGTATGTTATGTTAGACCGGGACATTACCTATGGAGTTCAGACCTACCAGGGACCAGTGCCACAACCTGGCCCCTTCAGAGAGGTTTCAGGGAGCAATGGCCCTGGAAAACCCCATATGGTTGGGGGTTTTCCTTATCTGCCATCGACCGGGGTTAAGCACCCAGAAAGGTAGGCATAATAAAACAAACCCCACATGGTAAGAAACTACAACAAAAAACCGAACAGAGAGGTAAAAACTCCCTACAATCCCAAGGAAACAATCAAACAATCAATTTACTGCCGCGCCGGTCGTCTGCGCAGCCCTCCCTTCCCCAGGAGGGGGGAGGGGCGCCCCCGGACCTCACCGCGTCGGCTGCCTTCAGTTCCGAAACTAGGCTTCAACCAACGCGAAAAAAAAAACCCGCCGACCGGATGGGAGGGAGGGTAGCCAGGGAGCCTCCGGGGCTCACCCAGAAAATGGCGTTTCATTACATTCAATGCTTGTTTTCTGTGGGGAGCCCCTATGGCTCCCTGGAGCTCATACCCAAAGAGAAGGATAATAGGGATTTACCCGGGAGGCGGCAGCCACAAACTCCTCAATGCGAAGTCGAGACAACTGGCTGCAACCTGCGACCCAAAGCAAGACAAGAACGCCGAGGAGCAGGGACATTCACCAAATAACGGTCAGCCAGAACCCTGTTCGACTTCCAAAATCCACGCGCCCGAATATGAGCCCAAGACATGTTACCAAACACAGCAGCCAAGGCTGCAAACTTCCGAACATCATGGGCGCGAGGATAGACTGCAGGCTGGCTAGACTTAATAACCCTGCGAACAACCTGGGAGACCCACACCCTGGAACACGGAACGAGGGAAACCGGATCAACCCAAAGCACATCCCCAGCCACCCCAGCTGAAGTGCGCAGGTAACGGCGAAGTGCTGCAACCGGACATAACACATGATGCACCCCCAACCGAACCAACCAAGCATCAATGACCCACGGACCCCCTCTGGAAAGCAGCTGTCTCGTACTTCGCCAGAAAAGATGGAGAAGGCTGCAAACGGACAAACCTACCCCCAGGACCAAAAGAGCAGAAACCCCTGCGCCGGAGGAGAGCATGAAGCTCCCCTACCTGGCCCCCAGAGGCCAATGCCAACAAAATCAAAGCCTTGGAGAAACAATCCGGAACCGAAGGGCCACCACAAACTGAGGAGGGGAAAGATAGGAGAGCACCCTGTCCAAGGACCAGGACGGCTCAGGCGGCGCATGAGCAGTCCAGAGATGAAACATAGCACGAGAAATCTTACGGAACGGGGCGGATGTGACGTCCACCCTGAACGCTAGCTTGAGTGGCTCCGCTAGCGCTGCATGATACGAGGCGACAGTATTAGGCATCAAATGATGGTCCTAAAAAGCCAAGAAAGGACAAGACAACCCGATCTGAAAGAACAGACTACCTACGAAGAGCCAGAAAATGGCGAAAAGAATGCCAGGAAACTTCATACTGTCGCCGAGATGAAGCTCTCAGGTGGGACACTATCAATGAAGCCACCTGATCACCATAGAATTGGTGATACACCAGCGTGAAAAAGACCAGACGTGAAGAGCAGAGGAGAAGGTCGAACCAGCCCCGTACCAGACTGGGCCGACCTGCTGAAAGAGGTGGAGCCGCGGGAAACGTCCCACGTTTAGCACCGGAAACCAAGGCTGGGCCGGCCACCAAGGGTCCACAAGGACCCTGGGAATGTCTCCGACCAGGGGGGAGCCAGTCGGCCGAGTGGACAGCACAGTGGACTTGTGATCCTGTGGTCCCGGGTTCAATCCCGGGGGCCGGCGAGAAACAATAGCAGAGTTTCTTTCACCCTATGCCCCTGTTACCTAGCAGTAAAATAGGTACTTGGGTGTTAATCAGCTGTCACGGGCTGCTTCCTGGGGGTGGAGGCCTGGTCGAGGACCGGGCCGCGGGGACACTAAAGCCCCGAAATCATCTCAAGATATCCTCAAGATAACCGAACCAGAACCTGAAGCAACAGCTGGACCGGGGGAAAGAGGTACAGGTAACCCCACCTCGACCAGTCCGGCCGAAAGGCATCCACCGCGAACGCCTCGCAGTCGGGGAAGGGCATCACAAAGATTGGGAGATGCTGAGACCACGCCGATGCGAAGAGGTCCACATCTGGGAGACCGTACGTCTGGCAGATCCAATGAAACGAGTCGTCCTCGACCGTCCACTCTGTGGACAGGGGATGGAAGCAAGACAGGCCGTCCGCCAGAACGTTGGACACTCCCCGGACATGAACCGCACGGAGAGCCAAACCCCGAGAACCCAGCAGACGAACCACTCGAAGGGACCAACCCCAAAGAGCCAAGGACCGAAGAGAACCCCCGCGGTTCAGTCAATGAACTGGAGAACAGTTCGAATGGAGGCGAATGGTCAATTCCTGAGTGACCCAAACCCTCTGAAATGCAAACCAAACTGCCGCAAACTCTCGAACCATGCTGTGAGCCCGAATGAAGGATGGACCCCACCGTCCCTGGCCTGCCTAGTGAGCACTGGTCACAAAGCCCCAGCCTAGAGACAACGGATCCGTGAACACATCGAATGAGGGCTTGGGAAGGCGCCAAGGCACCGAACCCCAAAAACCCTGAAGAGGAAGCCGGTGACGCAGCAACCGACACAAGGCCCCCGGAGGACAAACCCAACAATCGTGAGAGAGGCGGAAGGGACGTACCCGAAGGAACCAAAATAGACACCGAAGCCAAACCCAACCAGGCGGATAGACTAGCACCGCGAATTTCAGACTCTCGCACAACCGCTCGAACAACCACCGAGTGACCCAGGATCCCCTTAGAAACAGCTGAGCGGTCCCGCAGCCGCAGCAACGCCTCTGGAGGGAGAGACAAGGAAGCGGTCCGAGAATCCCAAACAAGACCCAGCCAGGTCCGAACCTGGGATGGAACGAGATGGGACTTCCTCCAGTTCACCAGGAACCCGAACCTGGCGATCTGAGAAAGAACCATATTCCTGGCGAGCAGACAAGCTGACAGACTGGGAGCCCACACCAGCCAGTCGTCAAGGTAGGCCAAAACCCGAACCCCTAGAAGACGCAGATGGGTCACCACAACCCGCGTGAAACGCGGGTTGTGGTGGCACCTCCCATTTTCACGCATCTGACACGGGAAAATGGGAGGTGCCAGATTCAAGCCTAGGTAGGTAGGTAGGCATCGAAAACGGTAAGCGTGACACCCCACCACGAAACTTAACCAGTCCCTGATCCCCGGATGAATAGGAATGTGCCAATAGGCGTCCTTGAGATCCAGGGACACCATCCAGGCACCCGGCTGCAACAGAAGCCGGACCTGAGACACAGTAGTCATCCGAAAGGAGGGGGCAAGGAATCCAGGGGTCCAGACGGGACAAGTCCAGAATGAACCTCAGATCCGCACAGTCCTGTTTCGGCACTGGAAACAGACGGGAAACCCACCTGAGGGATGTAGTCATTTCAACCACACCCAAGCGCACCCACTCCAAGACGACTTGATGAAGCACAGGAGAAGAAACCTGCCCTGTTAGCCCCAAACCCCCCAGAGAACGAGTCGCCCAACGCCACTGCAGGCCGGATGACACGACCGATAAGACCCACAAGTCGTGGGACCAAGCGTGGGCAAACAGAGCGAGCCTCCCCCCCATCACCCCATCAACGGGGCAAACCGCGAAAGGGCCGACGCCCCTTACGAGAACCCAAACGTCGAACAGGGCGATCACTGCGCCGACCAGACGACGCTGGCCCCGAAGGGAACAATGGCTCAGAAACTGGCACCAATGGCCCACCTCGACCAGCGGAACCCAGAGCCCTGGCACGACCCCTCCACAACTGCCGAGAACGACTGCTTCGGAGAATCAACAAGTCCGCCATGGGACCACAACTAGACGAAGCTGCGTGCAGAAACTGAGAGACCCCAGTCTCTGCAAACAGCAACGGACAAAACAGAGACGAAAACGTAAGAGCCAGGGCCCAAGCGGATTCCAAAGAGAGGGCAAGCACAGCCTGATGGCATACGACGCGAGAAGCAAAAAAACAGCATTGAATTTAATGAAACGCCATTTTCTGGGCGAGCCCCGGAGGCTCCATGGAGCTTATCAGGCTAATGTATGTTATATTAGGCCGGGACATTAGCTAAGGAGTTCAGACCTACCAGGGACCAGCGTCAGAACCTGGCCCCTTCAGAGAGGTATCAGGGAGCAATGGCCCTGGAAAACCCCTTTGTGGTTGGGGGTTTTCCTTATCTGCCATCGACCGGGGTTAGGCACCCAGAAAGGTAGGCATAACAAAACAAACCCCACATGGTAAAAAACTAAAACAAAAAAAACGAATAGAGAGGTAGAAACTCCCTACAATCTCAAGGAAACAAGCAAACAAGCAAACATCACACTTTACTGCCATGCCGATCGTCCACGCAGCCCTCCAGCCCCGAGAGGGGGAAGGGGGGAGCCCCGGACCTACTGCGCCGGCTGCCAAGCTTCAGTTCGGAAGCTAAGCTTCAACCAACTCGAAAAAACCGCCGACCGGTGGGAGGGGAGTTGCCAGGGAGCCTCCGGGGCTCACCCAGAAAATGGCATTTCATTACATTCAACGCTGGTTTTCTGTGGGGAGACCCTACGGCTCCTTGGAGCTTCATACCCAAAGAGAAGGAAAAGAAAGGGCTAACCCGGGAGGCGGCTGCCACAAACTCTGCAACGCAAAGCCGAGACAACAGGTTGCAACCTGCGACCCAAGGCAACAAGAACGCACAGGAGCAGACGCGCATAAAGAATGGGCGGCCAACAACCTGTGCGACCCTCAAATCCCTTCTCCAGAAATGAGCCCTAGACGTCGCCAACACAGCAGCAAAAGCTGCAAACGTCTGAACAGCACGGGCGCAAAGACGGATCGCAGGCTGGAAGAATGGAAAACTCTGCGGACGACCTGGGAGACCCGAGCCCTGAAAACAGGGAATGAGGGGAACAACCACAGCGCATCCCCAGACACGGTACGCAGGCAACGGCAAAAAGCACAACCGGACAACACAGGACGCACCCCCGGCCAAACCAATCAAGCATCAATAACCCAAGAAACCCCTCCGGAAAGCAGCCGTCTCGACCGTCGCCAGGACGGAGAAAGGCTGCACACGTACAAATCTACCACCAGTACCGAAGAGCAGAAACCTGAACCGAATGGGCTACCACAAACTGAGAAGATAAGAAGGCACCCCGATCAAGGACCAGGACGGCTCAGGCGACGCATGAGCAGGCCGGAGGTGAAACAAAACACAAGAAAGCGTACGAAACGTCATACTGTCGCCAAGACGAAGCTCGCAGGTGGGACACCGTCAACAAAGCCACCTGAACACCACAGAGATGGTGATACCCGCGTCAAATTACCAAACGCGAAGAACCGAGGAGAAGGCCGAACCAGTCACGTACAGGACCGATTCGACGTGCCGAAAGAGGCGGAGCTGCAGGAAACGCCCCGGGTTCGGACACCTATCAAGCAGCGTCTGAAAATAAGGCTGGGCCGGACACCAAGGAACCATAAGGACTGCTCTCGTGGGAATGGGCTGCAATCGAGCCACAACCCGAAGCAACAGCTGAACCGGGAGAAGAGGAACAGGTACCCCCACCTCGACCAGTCCTGCCGAAAAGCATCCACCGTGAATGCCTCGCAGGTGGAAAAGGGGGCCACATAAAATGGGCGACGCCTAGACCACGCCGACTGGAAGACGTCCACGGCAAGGAGTCCATACGTCCAACAGAGCCAACAAAACGAGTCGACGACGACTGGCCAATCCGCGAAGAGAGGAATGAACAGAGACAGCTGTCCGCCAGGACGCAGGACCCACCCCGGACATGAACCTCACGGTTAGCCAAACCCCTGTGGTTCTGGCAAGAACCGCCAGAGAACAGTCCGAACAGAGCTGAATGGCAGAGCAGCAAGTGACCCAAACCCTCCGAAGCGCAAACCAGACAGCCACGAACTCCCGAACCGTGCTGTGAGCCCGACAGACGGACAGACTCCACCAACCTCAGCCGACCTGGTGAGCACTGGTCACAAAGCCCCAGCCGAGAGATGACCCGTCCATGAACACATCGAGCGAAGGCTCGGGAAGGTGCCAAGGCACGGAACCCCGAAAGCCCCAAAGAGGAAGCTGGTGATGCAGCACCAACACAAGATCCCTGGAGGAACGAACCCAACGAATGCAAGACGCGGAAGGGGAGTCTCCGAAGGAACCAAACAGACTCCGAAGCCAAACCCGACTCCACGGGCAGACCAGCACGTCGAAGTTCAGGCTCCCGCACAACTGCTCAAGCAACCGCTGAGCAACCCAGGACCCCCTCATGTACAGCCGAAGGCGGGACCACAGCCGCAGTAACACTTCTGGAGGGAAAGACAATGAGTGGCCCAATAGCCCTAAACAAGGCCCAAGTCCGAACCCAGGACGGAAACAGATGGAAAGGCCTCCAGATCACCAGGAAACCAAACCCGGCGATCTGGAAAGAACCACACCCCTGGCAAGCAGACAAGCGAACTGACTGGGAGCCCACACCAGCCAGTCGTCGAGGTAGGCCAGACACCGAATCTCAGACTCAGACAGGGCACTAAGATCCGGTAAAGATGCAACAAAAAAAATAATATATATCAAGTGCCCATTACAAAATAGGGAAGGCAACAAAAGCAGCAAGCCTGAAGCCCCACCACCAATTGTGCCAGTCCCAGAAAACTGGAGAGGAACGTGCCAAGAAGTGACCAGGGCCACCATCCAGGCACCCGGCCCCAACAGAAGCCGGACAGGAGACAACAGTCCTCCGAGGAAGGCATAGAATCCAGGGTGTTGCTTAACTTCGCTGATCGGAAGAGAAGCGGTGTTCTCAACGTGGTATGGCCGTTGGCCGCAGACTGAAGAAGTCCAGAAGAACTGCAGATGCAAAAGGCCCATGACTGCAAACAGCAGACGGGAACCCCAGAAGGATGGAGCGGATCGACCACGTCCAATGCACCCACTAAGATGACATGAAGCGCAGGGGAAGAAGCCCACTCCGCCAGCTCTGAACCCCCCCCCAAGGGGGGAGAAGCCATCCACCGACGCCACCAGAGGCCGGAAGACAACCAAAAGCGCCCACCAACAGTGGGACCATGCGAGAGTCAACAGAGCAAGCTGCTCCCTCAGCGCCCCGTCAGAGAAAGGAACAGAACCCCCTTCCGAAAGAAGAAGTACACACACATATTCACATTATGTATATACACACATACATATACATATACACAAACACACAAGATATGTTACACACACGTGCGTATGGCCAAGACCGTCAGTAGTTTCAAAGTGTTATATGACAAAGAGTGCTGGGAAGACGGGACACCACGAGCGTAGCTCTCATCCTGTAACTACACTTAGGTAATTACACATGTGCACACACACACACAGTGTACACATGCACATGAGTACACACACATACATTGTACAAGAAAAGTACAAGTCGCCGACCAGTGGGCAGAGAGCACCACGCCGGCCAGGCAAAGAAGGCACAACACTGCATCAAAAGGCCCACCTTGACAGCAAAACCTCTAAGTCCCAGCACGACCACAACATGTGCCAAGACCCAAAAAGAACAGTCTGCAAGCCAGGAAGACCCCGGAACCCCAGAAGGCAGAACCGGGTCACACGAGGAAACAAAGCCCCCTGAACCCACAACGGGGGCCCAAGAGGAAGAAACCTCCGGAATGAAACCAAAGAACCCAAAGGAACCCAGAATCGAACCAGGGGGAGCCCAAACCACCACATTTGCCGGCGGAGAACACCACAGAAAGGCAAAGCACAGCCCCCAGACAGAACCCCCTGGGAAAACGGTCATAACAGACCGAAAACCGAGGGACAAGGTGTGGGAGCAAGCATACCAGCCAGGGGACACTGAGCCCAAACCCAAAGGCCCAGACCCAAAACAGACAAAATGGAAAACCCGGTGTAAAATCAACACCCAAACGTTCCCAGAGGAACAGGCAACGGGCAGAAAACACCAGAAAACAGAGAAACGACAACAGAAGAAAAAACCCTGAAAAAAAGGTGAAAACTCACCCAAGAAGCTCGCTCACACACCCAATCGCATGTAAACAAACCGCAATGCCGACCTGGTGGCCACGCCGGGAAACCGGCAGACGAAAATGGCCGCCAGCAGGGGCTGTGACTGACGCTAAAGCTACAAAAACACGCCAGCAAAAGTGGGAAGCAAGCAGACTGGATGGGCGAAAAACGCCGCCAAATAGCAGAAAACCCAGGCAGGGGCAAACCGCCCCTGAACTGCTAGCAGGCATCCCCCACAGCCCCGGGAACCAACAACAGAGGACCCGGGGCAGAGCCGTCCTCCAAGCCCTCTGCCCTTAAAGAAAACCAAGAGTCCATGGGAAAGGCAGCAAGAAAGGGCCGCTGGTAAGACCCAGAAGCCTTGGCAGGAGGAACCGGCTCGAAAAACCTCCATCCCCCAACCTGAACAAGGCAGCCCCCGAAAACCGCTCGAGTCTCGGCCCCAACTAAACCCTGCCCCGACCCCGAAACCCACAGACAGTCCGGAGCCGGGAACAGGGAGGGAAAGGGGCAAACAGCACCTAACCAAACGGGGCGGCCTCGAGGCATCCGAGTGGGAAACCAACCTAGCATGTTGCAGCAACCTATCCTAGCTTGCAACACGGATGCCGCCTGTACTCTGAACAGTAATAACATCAGGAGAGTACTGGAGAACAAGCAGAGAATCTCTCGCAAGACTCCGGGTCAAGGTGCCAGTGACCCAACAGGCAGCATGACGGAGGTAAAAATGGCGACTGTCACCCGGAGACAAGGGTACAGCAACCAACGATCCCGTACAAGACGGGTTGGAACCCGGAAGACACATTCAATGGTTCCCCCAAGCCCAGACAGGGGTTTCCAGGGCCCGTAGGCTGACTGCTACGGGAAGCCCGGGCAAGGTGTTGCTAACCGGTTAAGAAACCCAAACATAACAAGAGGGTAGAGGATAGCACTGAAAACCCCTGCGACGTGTACAATCACGGGGCCTAGCAGAGGGCCGCCAAACACTACCAGTGGAACTATAGACACACTAGGCAGAGCCCCACCAGGCATGAAAATTGAAACAAAAGAAAAACCCCGCAAAAGTACACCATCCCCAGAGGCAACAGGAACTGGTCGCCGCTTAGGTGGCAGGTTGCGCAACACCTTGACGCTCTAACCAGCACAACACCACTCCCTACCCAGGGCCAAACAAGGGCCCCAAGTCTCAGCTGGCCCCAAGGGCGAGGCAAATGCCGAGCAGCAAGAACCCTTATGGGAGCAGTTCCCGAACGCCCCAGGGAAGATAACCCTGACACGCAGGGGCAGTACTCACAGGGCACCTAGGGAAGGAAGCCCCTAAGCGCATGCAGCCCCGGCACTGATGAGGTACTCCTGGCCACTGCACACCACACAAGGCAAACACCGCCCAGGAATTTGAGGCCAGAGAAGCATCTATCCCGGTTGACACTAGCTTACGAACTGAAGGCACCCGGTGCAGTGAGGTCCGGGGCCCCCACTCCCCCTCCTGGGGAGGGGAGGGCTGCATGGACGACCATGCAGTAGTAAATTGATTGTTTGGTTGTTTCCTTGGGATTGTGGGGAGTTTCTACCTCTCTGTTCGGTTTTTTGTTGTAGTTTTTTACCATGTGGGGTTTGTTTTGTTATGCCTACCTTTCTGGGTGCCTAACCCCAGTCGATGGCAGATAAGGAAAACCCCCAACCATAATGGGGTTTTCCAGGGCCATTGCTCTCTGAAACCTCTATGAAGGGGTCAGGTTCTGGCGCTGGTCCCTGGAAGGTCTGAACTCCATAGCTAATGTCCCGGTCTAACATAACATACATAAGCCTGATAAGCTCCAGGGAGCCGTAGGGGCTTCCCCACAGAAAAAAAGCCTTCCAAAAGCAATGCCAGACTGAAGGGGCCACAGTAAACCAAGGTGAAAAAAGAAAAGAAAGAACCTGGTTCAAAGACGAAGCAAGCTCATGCTGCGCATGTGCAGTCCGGAGGTGAAGCAAAGCATGAGGAATTTGCAAAACGGGGCCGTAGGCACATCAACCTCAGACGCAAGCAGAAGCGGCTATGCCAACGCCGAACGATAAGAAGCAACAGTATTAAGTGTCGGAAATACTGACACTATTTACTAACTTCTAATACAATATGCAAATAATATTGCTGCTGATTTTGTTTTAACAAATTAACACAAAAGTATTTTATTTCATCATTCAAAGAAAATTAAAACTGTAGAATTCCCCCCCACCCCCTCCCAAAAAAGCATTGAATGTAATGAAACACCATTTTCTGGGTGAGATCCGGAGGCTCCCCGGAGCTTATCCAGGCTGATGTTCTAATGTCAGACTTTGGCATCAGTTATGTGTATGGAGTTCTGTGGGCCTACCAGAGACCACAAGCCAGAACCTGGCCCCCTCTCTCAGAAGAAGCACATATAGAAACCCTCGTGTGGTTGGAAGCATTCTATATCTGCCATCGACCGGGTCAGGCACCTAGAAAGGTAAGTGTCCCAAAACAAACCCCTATTCTGGTGAAAATTACTACGAAAAGCCAAACAAGTGGATAGAACTCCCCAAACAGAAACGAGCAAATGAGTATGACGTCACACGTCACCGCATCACTGTCTGTGCAGCTCCCTCCTCCCCAGTAGGGGGGAAGGAGAATCCCCAGACCACTGTGTTGGCAATCCACCTCTCAATTCTGAGGCTGGACATCAAAACATGTGAAAAACCGCCGACTGGGAGGAGGGAGGGTTGCCGGGGAGCCTCCGGGTCTCACCCAGAAAATGGTGTTTCATTACGTTCCACACTGGTTTTCTGGGGGAAGCCCCGTCTGCTCCCCAGAGGTACCTACCCAAAGACGAAAACAAGAGGGAACCTAACCCAGGAGGCAGAAGATGCATACACCCCCAATGCAAAGTGGAGACAAAAACAGCAACTGCAAACCCAAGGCCACACAGCCCCGACAAAGCCTAGGAACATCAACGAAGGAACGCAGAGCCAACGAACGAACGATGTGGGCACGGGAACAGACAGCAGGCTGGCTGACCAAACCACCCTGCGGACAACCCGAAAGAACCACACCCTGGAACAGGGAAGAGGGGAACTCAGAACAACTCAAAGCAGGACCCCGGTCACGGCAGCCGTGGTACGCCAAGCACGGCGCAACTGTACACAACACATGATGCACCCCCGACCAGACCGACCAAGCATCAAACAACCCAAGGACTTCTCCAGAAAGCAGCCGTGCCAGTCTTCGCCAGAAAAGAAAGAGATGGCCAGAAGCGAACAAACCTATCAGGAAAACCAAAAGAACCGAAACCCAGGTGCCGGAGGAGGGCATGAAGCACTCCAACCCGACCCCCAGAGGCCAACGCCAACAAGAAAAGAGCCTCGGAAAACAATTCAGAACCGAAGGGGACACCACAAACCGAGAAGAGAAAAGAGCACTCAATCCAAGAACCAGGACGGCTCAAGCGGCACGAGACCACGCCAGAGACAGCTCGCAAAGCAGTGCCGAGGCAACTTCCAAAACCGAAGCAAGTCAGAGCAGCTCCACCAGCGCGGCACGAGACAAGAGGACAATATGTGGCAAGATGACTGCCCCAAACCTCCACAAGAGAAGGACTAGATCACGTCAAGAAACATAGCAAACTGACAAAGGGACTGAAAGAAAAAAGAAGGACTACCAAAGAAAACCCTACACCGCCGCCAAGACGAAGCACGCAGGTGGGACACCATCAACGAAGCCACTTGACCACCAACAGCTGGTGAGATACCCGAGGCAGAACCGAACCAGCCCTGCCATGGACTGATCGAGCATAGGAAGAGGCGGAGCCGCGGGAAAACCTCGGGTGTGACTACCAAGCAAGCAGAACCGGAACCCAAGCCGGCAAGGAATCAGAAGGAACGTCTGCCATACAGAAAACTTCCCAATGCTAGCGAGCTCTCTAGGATATCGGAGACACTGTGGTTCCGATGCAAGACTCGTGAGAAGTGACACCACAAGATCCAAAAAATGCCAACCGGCAGGGTAAGCCAGGAAGCCAGGAACCCAAACTTGGCAAGCCGGGAAAGAACCAAACATAGGGGCGGTGTAAAAGCAGGGAACTGAACATGTACAAAGTCCAACCGAGCATTTCTACTCAGTGATAGCCCTAGCAGCATCAGAGGCCCGAGACTGTTCAACACGCCTCCAAGACACATAAGAGGTAAAACAGGCCAACCCCTCAGAGTGACCAAGAGAGAACTGGAGTAGCACCTCCAAAGGATACCTGATCAACCAGGCTGTAAGTAATACGTCAGGTTGCACGCAGCCGCGTCAAACATCCTGGGCGACCAGTAATTACCTAAGTAATTACTGGTCATTCAGTCCAGCAACGAGGAGGCCTGGTCGATGACCAGGCCGCAGAGACGCTAAGCCCCGGAAACATTGCAAGGTAACCGAACGGCAGCAGTAGGAGAGCCAAGAACCACATACTAAACCACACAACAAGGTGTAACGAGAGGGGTGAGGTAATATCAGAACTATTACATCCCTTGACACTTAGCACAAACACAAACAAGTGTAAACTAACTCGTACAGGGCTTCTCGCTGACGTCAAGCCCTGATGAGTAACCGACACGCAAATCAATCCAACTACCCCTCACATAGTACCCTGCAGGTCAATCGACCTGAAGCGGATACAGGATAACAAGCCATACGGACTAGAAAAACAGCCCCAGCAGCGAGGGACACGAGCATAGAAGGAAGATGTGGAACGAGGAAGACAGGCAGCAACGAGAACGAAAAGGACAGGACCAACAACACAGAGGTCATGTCTATGTCAAACGAGTGACAGCCGAGAGGCGGGACCAAAAAGCCAGAGTTCAACCCCCACAAGCACAGCCAGGTAAGGACAACTAGGTGAGCACAGAGAAACCAACATATATGGCAGGGCTAAGCCAGGCACTGCAAGATGGGTAAGGAATGAGTGACCCAGATAAGACCACGAAAAACGGGGCCTGTGACCCACCGTGTAACAAACAACACAGACGAACAAGGAAGGCCCCAGGAAGAAACACGCCAGGGCCAAACAAAACACCACAACCAAACCCCAACACTCATCCCCAGTAGCAAAACTTCAGCAAAATGTCACCTCATAACATCCTGACCCAGTGTAACATTTACCCCATAACATTTACCTCCACCATTTTACCTCGTAACATGGCGAAGGTGGGGCCCCTTGATTGACTCAAGCATGTGTTGGACATGTATATGAGTGGGACCGGATAGTAATAAACAGGAACTGCCTCGTATGGGCCAACAAGCCCTCTGTAGTCACCTTTGTACCTATGTTCGTTTATTTGTATCCAAAAAGCACAAACCGCCAGACGCTCGAAAAGCCAGACCGCATAAATTTACTTGCAGAACGTAGGCACGAACGTGTCACGACACAACGTAGCCGAGAAGATTCCGGGAGCACCGCCAAAGCAAGAAGGCCGGAGCCACACCTGCAGGAGAAGAGTAGGGTAGAGGCGAATGAGGCACACCACACCCATATGTAGGGAAAGCCCAGCGTCCTCCCCATAGCAGCAATCCACAACACCCCCAGCATCTACAGGGTACGAGCTGGAGAGACGAGAGAAGTGAGAGGGGCAAAGCACCTGAGAGAAAAGAGACGCGGAACACCAGCACTAGTGTACACCGTCCATAACAAAACAAACACCCACGGCGCATGTAATTACCTAAGTGTAGTTACAGGATGAGAGCTACGCTCATGGTGTCCCGTCTTCCCAGCACTCTTTGTCATATAATGCTTTGAAACGACTGACGGTCTTGGCCTCCACCACCTTCTCACCTAACTTGTTCCAACCGTCTACCACTCTGTTTGCGAAAGTGAATTTTCTTGTATTTCTTCAGCATCTGTGTTTAGCTAGTTTATATCTATGACCTCTTGTTCTTGAAGTTCCAGGTCTCAGGAAATCTTACCTATCGATTTTATAAATTCCTGTTACTATTTTGTACGTAGTGATCATATCACCTCTTTTTCATCTGTCTTCTAGTTTTGCCATATTTAATGCCTCTAACCTCTCCTCATAGCTCTTGCCCTTCAGTTCTCGGAGCCACTTAGTATGTCTTTGCACCTTTTCCAGTTTGTTGATGTGCTCCTTAAGATATGGGCACCACACAACCACTGCATATTCTAGCTTTGGCCTAACAAAAGTCGTGAACAATTACTTTAGTATATCACCATCCATGTATTTAAAATCAATTCTGAAGTTAGAAAGCGTGGCATAGGCTCCTCGCACAACGTTCTTTATGTGGTCCTCAGGAGATAGTTTTGTATCTAGAACCAACCCTAGATCTCTTTCTTAATCAGAATTCTTTAAAGATTTCTCACATAATATATAGGTTGCATGGGGTCTATGTTCTCCTATTCCACATTCCATAACATGGCATTTATTAACATTAAATTCCATTTGCCAAGTGGTGCTCCATATACTTATTTTGTCCAGGTCATCTTCAAGGGCATGACAATCATCTAAGTTTCTTATCCTTCCTATTATCTTAGCATCATCAACAAACATGTTCATATAATTATGTATACCAACTGGTAGATCTTTTATGTAGACAATAAACATCACTGGTACAAGAACTGAACCCTGTGGTACTCCACTTGTAACATTTCTCCAGTCCAATATATTGCCTCTGATCACTGCCCTCATTTTTCTATCAGTCAAAAAAAATTTCATCCATGTTAGAAGCTTACCTGTCACCCCTCCAACTCTGTCGAAAGCCTTTTTTAGGTCCTGATAGATGCAGTCAATCCAACCATCTCTTTCCTGTAAAATCTTTGTGGCTCCTTGAGGCTACCTTGAGGTGCTTCCGGGGCTTAGTGTCCCCGCGGCCCGGTCGTCGACCAGGCCTCCTGGTTGCTGGACTGATCAACCAGGCTGTTAGACGCGGCTGCTCGCAGCCTGACGTATGAGTCACAGCCTGGTTGATCAGGTATCCTTTGGAGGTGCTTATCCAGTTCTCTCTTGAACACTGTGAGGGGTTTGCCAGTTATGCCCCTTATGTGTAGTGGAAGTGTGTTGAACAGTCTCGGGCCTCTGATGTTGATAGAGTTCTCTCTCAGAGTACCTGTTGCACCTCTGCTTTTCAACGGGGGTATTCTGCACATCCTGCCATGTCTTCTGGTCTCATGTGGTGTTATTTCTGTGTGCAGGTTTGGGACCAGCCCCTCAATTATTTTCCACGTGTAAATTATTATGTATCTCTCCCGCCTGCGCTCAAGGGAGTACAGATTTAGGCTCTTTAGTCGGTCCCAGTAGTTTAGATGTTTTACTGAGTGGATTCTAGCAGTAAAGTATCTCTGCACGCTCTCCAGGTCAGCAATTTCTCCAGCTTTGAAAGGGGCTGTCATTGTGCAGCAGTACTCCACTCTAGAGAGCACAAGCGTTTTGAAAAGTATCATCATCGGTATAGCATCTCTAGTGTGAAAAGTTCTTGTTATCCAACCTGTCATTTTTCTTGCAGTTGCGACGGCTACTTTATTGTGTTCTTTAAAGGTAAGGTCTTCCGACACCCAGGTCCTTTACATTGCCTTTTCGTTCTATGTTATGATTTGCCTGCGTTTTGTACGTGGTTTCTGTTTTTATATTTTCAATTTTTCCGTAGCGCATGAGCTGAAACTTATCCTCGTTGAATACCATATTATTTTCTGTAGCCCATAGAAAGACCTGATCTACATCTGATTGGAGGTTTGCCGTGTCCTCTATGTTGCCAACTCTCATGAAAATCCTAGTGTCATCTGCAAAGGATGATACAGTGCTATAGGTTGTGTTCTGGTCTATGTCCGATATGAGGATGAGAAAAAGTACTGGAGCAAGCACAGTACCCTGGGGGACTGAGCTCTTCACGGTTGATGGGCTGGATTTTATTTTGTTGACTATTACACATTGGGTTCTGTCAGTCAGGAAATTGTAGATCCATCTGCCTATTTTCCCGGTAATTCCTTTTGAACGCATTTTATGTGCAATAACACCATGGTCACATTTATCAAAAGCTTTTGCGAAATCTGTGTAAATTACATCAGCGTTTTGTTTGTCTTCCATAGCATCTAATGCCATATCATAGTGGTCCAGCAACTGCGACAGGCAAGAGCGCCCTGTTCTGAAACCATGTTGTCCGGGGTTATGGAGATGCTGTGATTCCATGTATTTTGTGATCTTACTCCTTAGCACTCTCTCAAAAATTTTTATGATGTGCGATGTTAGTGCTATCGGTCTGTAATTTTTTGGCTCGATCATAGAAACTGAGTAAATTCGATACACAAGATCTTCCAGATCAAAAATCATACTGTCTGTCTGATATTATATCATTTCTCTCCAGGTGTTCTACCCATTTAGTTTTGATTAGTTTTTCCATTACTTTCACTATTACACTTGTCAATGATACAGGTCTATAATTGAGGGGGGTCTTCCCTGCTGCCACTTTTGTAGATTGGAACTATGTAAGCCTGTTTCCACACGTCTGCTACGACTCCTGTACACAGGGATGCCTGAAAAATCAGGTGAAGTGGAATGCTGAGCTCAGATGTATATTCTCTCAGAACCCATGGTGAAACTCCATCTGGGCCAACTGCTTTGTTTTTACTGAGCTCCTTTAGGATGTTTTCCACTTCATCTCTAAACACCTCTATATGCTCTATGCTGTTCTCTGGAATTCTTATTGTGTCTGGTTCTTTGAAGATTTCATTTTGTACAAACACACTTTGGAACTGTTTGTTTAATGTTTAACACATTTCCTTTTCATTTTCCGTAAATCTGTTTCCCATTTTCAACCTCTGGATATTATCTTTTACCTGCAATTTGTTGTTTATGAATTTGTAGAATAGGCCCAGTTCTGTTTTACATTTATCCGCTATCCCTTTTTCAGATTTTTTTTTCTGCCTCTCTCCTTACTACCGTATAGTTGTTTCTCGCATCTTTGTATTGCTGGTATGCTTGGGGGTTTGTCCTTTTCCTATACTGATTCTATTTTTGTGTCTTTTGGTCTCTGGCCCTCTTGCAATTTCTGTTGAACCAATCCTGTTTTCTGGCCCTGCATCTCTGTTTTGGTAATTACCTAAGTGTAATTACCTAAGTGTAGTTACAGGATGAGAGCTACGCTCGTGGTGTCCCGTCTTCCCAGCACTCTTTGTCATATAACGCTTTGAAACTACTGACGGTCTTGGCCTCCACCACCTTCTCACTTAACTTGTTCCAACCGTCTACCACTCTATTTGCGAAGGTGAATTTTCTTATATTTCTTCGGCATCTGTGTTTAGCTAGTTTAAATCTATGACCTCTTGTTCTTGAAGTGCCAGGTCTCAGGAAATCTTCCCTGTCGATTTTATCAATTCCTGTTACTATTTTGTATGTAGTGATCATATCACCTCTTTTTCTTCTGTCTTCTAGTTTTGGCATGTTTAATGCTTCTAACCTCTCCTCGTAGCTCTTACCCTTCAGTTCTGAGAGCCACTTAGTAGCATGTCTTTGCACCTTTTCCAGTTTGTTGATGTGCTTCTTAAGATATGGGCACCACACAACAGCTGCATATTCTAGCTTTGGCCTAACAAAAGTCATGAACAATTTCTTTAGTATATCGCCATCCATGTATTTAAATGCAATTCTGAAGTTAGAAAGCATAGCATAGGCTCCTTGCACAATATTCTTTATGTGGTCCTCAGGTGATAGTTTTCTATCTAGAACCACCCTTAGATCTCTTTCTTTATCAGAATTCTTTAAAGATTTGTCACATAATATATAGGTTGTGTGGGGTCTATGTTCTCCTATTCCACATTCCATAACATGACATTAAATTAACATTAAATTCCATTTGCCAAGTGGTGCTCCATCTACTTATTTTGTCCAGGTCTTCTTGAAGGGCATGACAATCATCTAAATTTCTTATCCTTCCTATTATCTTAGCATCATCAGCAAACATGTTCATATAATTCTGTATACCAACTGGTAGATCATTTATGTACACAATAAACATCACTGGTGCAAGAACTGAACCCAGTGGTACTCCACTTGTGACATTTCTCCAGTCCGATACATTGCCTCTGATTACTGCCCTCATTTTTCTATCAGTCAGAAAATTTTTCATCCATGATAGAAGCTTACCTGTCACCCCTCCAATATTTTCCAGTTTCCAGAACAACCTCTTATGTGGAACTCTGTCGAAAGCCTTTTTTAGGTCCAGATAGATGCAGTCAACCCAACCATCTCTTTCCTGTAATATCTCTGTGGCTCGATCATAGAAACTGAGTAAATTCGATACACAGGATCTTCCAGATCGAAAACCATACTGTCTGTCTGATATTATATCATTTCTCTCTAGGTGTTCTACCCATTTAGTTTTGATTAGTTTTTCCAATACTTTCACTATTACACTTGTCAATGATACAGGTCTATAATTGAGGGGGTCTTCCCTGCTGCCACTTTTGTAGATTGGAACTATGTTAGCCTGTTTCCACACGTCTGCTACGATTCCTGTACACAGGGATGCCTGAAAGAACAGGTGAAGTGGAATGCTGAGCTCAGATGCACATTCTCTCAGAACCCATGGTGAAACGCCATCTGGGCCAGCTGCTTTGTTTTTACCGAGCTCCTTGAGCATTTTTTCCACTTCGTCTCTAGTCACCTCTATGTGCTCTATGTTGTTCTCTGGAATTCTTATTGTATCTAGTTCCCTAAAGATTTCATTTTGTACAAACACACTTTGGAACTTTTCGTTTAGTGTTTCACACATTTCCTTTTCATCTTCCGTGAATCTATTTCCCATTTTCAACCTCTGAATATTATCCTTTACCTGCAATTTGTTGTTTATGAATTTATAGAATAGACCTGGTTCTGTTTTACATTTGTCTGCAATCCCTTTTTCAAAATTTCTTTCTGCCTCTCTCCTCACTGCCGTGCAGTTGTTTCTCACATCTTTGTATCTCTGGTATGTTTGGGGGTTCGGCCTCTTCCTGTATTGATTCCATTTTTGTGTCTTTTGGTCTCTAGCCCTCTCGCAATTTCTATTGAACCAATCCTGTTTCCTAGCTCTGCATCTCTGTTTTGGTATAAATTTTTTTGGCCTTTATCATATATTTCACAAAACTTGACATACATCTCATTCACTTCCTTGCCTAGCATCAAGTCTGTCCAATTATACTCACTAAAAAAATTTCTAAGGTCACCATAATGTCCTCTCCTGAAGTCTGTTTTTTGAACTGCTTCAACCTCCTTATTTTCTTCCAGCTTATAACGCATTGCATACTTTATTCCCAAAAAGACATGGTCACTTTTACCCAAAGGAGGAAGGTACTGAATGTCAAATATCTCTTCCTCCTTCCTGGTAAATATCAAATCTAGCATGGAGGGAACGTCCCCTTCCCTCATCCTCGTAGCTTGTTTAACATGTTGATACAAGAATGTTTCTAGGATGAGGTCTACAAATTTACAGGTCCAAAAATCTTCTGTTTTAGCTTCATATGCTTCCCAGTCTATGGATTTCAAGTTGAAGTCACCGACTATCAACAGTCGTGATCTATCGTTATCCGCTCTCGCTATAATCTCTCTCATTATTGTTATAAGACCTTCACGTTTACTATCTAGCTCCTCCTTTGACCATGTGCTGCTTGGCGGTGGACTATATGCATTTATTATCATTAGTTTATCATCCTCATGGCAGATCTCTAGTGCTATTATGTCAACTTGTTGTGGATTGGCAGTCATTATTTCGTACACCTTTAGGTGTTCTTTTACCAGCACAGCAACGCCACCGCCTTTCCTAATACGTACGGTACGTATGGTACGAATGTTTGTGTGCCTTCATCGTATATTTTGCAAAATTTGGCATACATTTCATTTACTTCCCTGCCTAGCAACAAGTCTGTGCAATTACACTCATTAAAATAATTTCAAAGTTCCCCATAGTGACCTCTCCTTAAATCGAGTTTATCAACTGTTTCGATATCATCTAGAAGAAAATGTGGACATCTTAAAGCATATTTAATGTCTAAAAGGATGTGATCACTCTTTCCCAAGGGAGGAAGGTACTGGATGTCAAATATCTCTTCTTCTTTCCTGGTGAATACTAGATCCAGTACTGACGGTACATCTCCTTCCCTCATTCTTGTGGCCTGCTTTATGTAATTACCTAAGTGTAGTTACAGGATGAGAGCTATGCTCGTGGTGTCCCGTCTTCCCAGCACTCTGTCATATAATGCTTTGAAATTACTGACGGTTTTGGCCTCCACCACCTTCTCACTTAACTTGTTCCAACCGTCTACCACTCTGTTTACAAAAGTGAATTTTCGTATATTTCTCCAGCAGCTTTGTTTCGTTAGTTTAAATCTATGACCTTTTGTTCTTTGTTCTAGAGATCATATTGCCTTTTTTTCTTCTATCTTTTAGTTTTTGCATATTTAATGCCTCTAACCTCAGGTACAAGCAACAGGTACTCTGAGAGAGAACTCTATCAACATCAGAGGCCCGAGACTGTTCAACACGCTTCCATTACACATAAGGGGCATAACTGGCCGACCCCTCACAGTGTTCAAGAGAGAACTGGATAAGCACCTCCAAAGGATATCTGATCAACCAGGCTGTGACTCATACGTCAGGCTGCGAGCAGCCGCGTCTAACAGCCTGGTTGATCAGTCCAGCAACCAGGAGGCCTGGTCGACGACCGGGCCGCGGGGACACTAAGCCCCGGAAGCACCTCAAGGTAACCTCAAGGTAACCTCTCCTCGTAGCTCTTGTCCTTCAGTTCTGGGAGCCACTTAGTGGCATGTCGTTGCACCTTTTCCAGTTTGTTGATGTGCTTCTTAAGATATGGGCACCATACAACCGCTGCATATTCTAGCTTTGGTCTAATAAAAGCTGTGAACAATTTCTTTAGTATTTCTCCATTCATGTAAATTAAAAGCAATTCTGAAGTTAGAAAGTGTAGCATAGGCTCCTCGCACAATGTTTTTAATGTGGTCCTCAGGTGACAGTTTTCTATCTAGAACCACCCCTAGATCCCTTTCTTTGTCAGAATTCTTTAAAGATTTCTCACATAATTTATAGGTTGTGTGGGGTCTATGTTCTCCTATTCCACATTCCATAACATGGCATTTATCCACATTAAATTCCATTTGCCAAGTGTTGCTCCATATACTTATTTTGTCCAGGTCTTCTTGAAGGGCATGACAATCATCTAGGTTTCTTATCGTCCCTATTATCTTAGCATCATCAGCAAACATGTTCATGTAATTCTGTATTCCCACTGGTAGATCGTTTATGTAGACAATGAACATTACCGGTGCAAGAACTGAACCCTGTGGTACTCAACTCGTAACATTCCTCCAATCCGATACCTTGCCTCTGATTACGGCCCTCATTTTTCTGTCAGTTAGGAAATTTTTCATCCATGTTAGTAGCTTACCTGTCACTCCTCCAATATGTTCCAGTTTCCAGAACAACCTCTTATGGGGAACTCTGTCGAAAGCCGTGTTTTGTACTAGTTTACTGTTGGTAACCAGTTCTTTCTTAATTGCTTGCCTAATTTCTGCTTCTTTTTGGTCATTTCTGGTTTTGACTTCCAAACACACTTCCTTGATTGTCTCTTTCTCTTTTACAACTTGAGCATATGTCGCTTTTATTTCTTCTTTATATTTTTCTAGTTCTTTATTAGCTTCCTCTATTTGAGTTGCCAATGAAGTTTCTCGTTGCATCTCCTTGCTTAATTCCATGTTAGCCCTCAGGCTCCCTTCGAGTTGTTCACCATATGAGTCTATTTTCTTGTTAATTTCTTCAAATTCCCTACTCTTCATTTTCCATGCCTCATTATCCTTTACTAGTTCCTTAATGTGCTCCTCCTGTATCCTTGCCTTATTAGTCAAGCTGGTAATTTCCTTACCTTGCTGGAATATACTTCCTTTTAAATTGCAAAACTCAATCTTGAGACCTTCATTTTCTTGTTCCAATTTAATAACCTTTTCTTCATAATTCTTTAGCAAGTCCTCACTGATCACTAACCTGCCAAGAAAACCACCTTTCATTGCATCTTGTTGTGAGAAACCTGCAAAAGATCCCTTTGCTGGGGTACTGTCTTCCCCAGTGGTGGTTGCCATTTTTGTTTACCTTCTGCTGTTTTGAAAGATCAACTTTTCTATCCAAGATTTTTCATTCACTAACACTTATTTCTTATCTCTTAGGTTACTTTCAAATTCCCTACACCTTCATGTATTCTGGGACACCACTTGCAACCCTCACCCTACTTCTGACACTTGGATAATTTGAATTATCCTGGAGACTGCAGCAGTGTGACTCTTCAGTGTGATGATGCAGGACACATGAGGTCCGAACCGCACAACCCCGTCCAGCGGGGAGGGTGCCAACAAGGAGTATTGCAAAATTATTAGCAGTGCCTAGACAGAGCACGGAGAGAAGATATATTGACAAAAGAAAGACCTTCCCGAACCCCTGAGATCTCACAGAAGTATACAAAATCACAAAGACTCATAAAGGCAAAGTTGCACCTGAGACCAAGTCATGCAGAACCCTGATAATAAGGGAACATGACCCCGACATGACAGCGAAGTCCCGTCTCAGAGAAAAGGAGTAGAAATGGAGAAAAATACCCACCAATAGGATGGAGCCGAACCCGAGGAGGGGCCGACACCCAACAACTCGTACGCAGAGGAGGGAAGGAAAAACCCCACTCTCCGTAACTGCAAGCCCCGCTCAGAGGATAGAAAACCCCAGCGGGATCCAACGGGACCTGAAGCCCCCCAAGTCAGCTCCTCTCCAGCCCCGGGAACCTTCACGGCGGGCCCCAGGGCAGAGCTGTCCCCCAAAGCCCCAGCCTCACAAGAAAAAGCCGGGGCAGCTGGAAAATTACTAAGGAAGGGAGCCCACTGGCAGACTCATACAACCCGGCTGGAAGAACAGGCTCAAATGCCTCTGTCGCTACCCCGAAAGGGGAAACCCCCGAGTCTCAAGACCATCAAATTCCCGCCTAGACCCCACAGATGGAAAGGATCTGGATGAAGGGAGGAAAAGGAGGGGGGGGGACCAGATGAAACCACAACAGGAGAAAGACAAGGAAGGGGGGCGAGGAAGGAATAAAACCGAAGCAACCAACACCCCCAAGCCCCATCACAACAACTAAAACGGGGCAGCCTCGGGGATTCCATGGAGCAAACAACCTAGCACTTTGCAACCACCTGAACCCAGCGTGCAACACCCGTGCTGCCTGCACCCGCATAGTCAGCATAAGACCAGGTAACCCAGTCACAAACAAACAATGAAACTTGCAGGACTCCAGGTCGAAGGTGCCACCGACCCCACAGGCAGCATACGGAGGCAAAAACAATGAGAGTCACCCTGAGACAAGGGGATAGAGCAACCCTCGAACTTGTACAAAGCGAGGGGTCACTCAGGGGTCACATCCATCAGAGCCACACGCCCCCATGAGGATTCCCTGGATCCTGAGACAGAACTCACGCTCAGGGAAGCCCAGGTAGGGTACTGCTAACCGGCGCCCAAGTCTACCAAACAACCTTCTAAGAACTGAACCCCTGGGACGTGTACACTCACAGGGACCAAGCAGGGGGGGAATCACCGGAAACAGAAGAGTTGTACTCAATACACAGGGGGCAAAAACCAAGGCAGACCCCCCCCCCCCACCTGGCAGGCAAACAAAAAGAAAAAGAAAACCCCGAAAGTAGACAGCGTACCCAGGGGAAACAGAGCCGGCCGCTATGATTGGTGAAAACAAGCTGCGCAGTACTCTGCGCCCCTACCAGTGTAAACTGCCTCCTACCCTAAGGCGAACAAGGAAGACAGGACACCCAAGCACACAAAGGACAGTCGAAAACCAAGCAGTAAATGGCCTAGCAGAACCCAAGGAACTTGTGGAAGGTTGCCCCAAGCCCCAAGGGCTGTACTTACTGGGCACCTAGGGAAGGGAACCCTAGGCGCATGCAGCCTGAGTACTGAAGAATCACATCTGGCTCATGCACCACCGCACCGACCGGGGAGCCGGTCGGCCGAGCGGACAGCACACTGGACTTGTGATCCCGTGGTCCTGGGTTCGATCCCAGGCGCCGGCAAGAAACAATGGGCAGAGTTTCTTTCACCCTATGCCCCTGTTATCTAGCAGTAAAATAGGTACCTGGGTGTTAGCCAGCTGTCACGGGCTGCTTCCTGGGGGTGGAGGCCTGGTCGAGGACCGGACCGCAGGGACACATAAAAATCCCGAAATCATGTCAAGATAACCGAGATAACCACCTAGAAGACAGTCACCACACACAAGGTACAGTGCTGATACAACTATTGGAGCCAGAGCACACGACCATTGCCTATAGCATCAGCCTCAGAACTGAGAGGTGGATTGCCGGTGCGGTGGTCTGGGGCTCCCCCTTCCACCTACAGGGGAGGGGGGAGCTGCGCCAACAGCGGCGAGGCAACTTGTGACATCATACTCATTTGCTCGTTTCTGTTTGAGGAGTTCTTTCCACTTGCTCGGCTTTTCGTCGCAATTTTCACCAGAATAAGGGTTTGTTTTGGGATGCTTACCTTTCTGGGTGCCTGACCCAGTCGATGGCAGACATATAATGCTTACAACCACACTGGGGGTTTCTATAGGCCATTGCTCCTCGTGCTTCTTCTGAAGGGGCCAGGTTATGGCTCGTGGTCCCCGGTAGGCCCACAGAACTCCATACACATGACTGATGCCAAAGTCTGACATTAGCATATCAGCCTGGATAAGCTCCAGGGAGCCGACGGGGCTCCCCCCAGAAAATGAGGATATAATTGCCACGCCACCAGAATATACACCATTAAATCTTAATCAATCCTTTAATACACCAGTCTAGGGGTTAAAATTGATCAAAAATATTCTCTATGAATGAATCTAATAAAATTACCAATAAAACTAAGGTCTCCCTCCCATGGTGAATAAAAGGGGAGAATTTGAACCAGTTTCTTGACGCATCATTTGATTGGGGAAGGAGGAGAGATGCCATTATTAACATCAACAAAGTCTTGTCTGCTAGCACGCTCACAAAGCTCCACAAACATTTTCCTTTAGTTCAAATGTTGTGGAACACCAAATCTCCCATTATCAGCATGACTTTACTAGCCCATAGGGAAGTGTTCTATACCAGTTTGACAAATATTAATGTACTTTTATGATCCTATTCGTATATTTTGTCAAGTGGTTGTGATGCTGGGCAAGCCACCCGGAACAGGTAAGCCTACCTTGAGGTTACCTTGAGGCGCTTCCGGGGCTTAGCGTCCCCGCGGCCCGGTCATCAACCAGGCCTCCTGGTTGCTGGACTGATCAACCAGGCTGTTGGACGCGGCTGCTAGCAGCCTGACGTATGAGTCACAGCTTGGTTGATCAGGTATCCTTTGGAGGTGCTTATCCAGTTCTCTCTTGAACACTGTGAGGGGATTGCCAGTTATGCCCCTTATGTGTAGCCGAAATCAGTTAAATAAAATAATTATTTTCCCTGATATAGCTGTCATATTTTGGTTAGGATTTATTACTGTGTGCCCTTTTGACAGGTGAAATAGAAGGGAAAGAAGAAGAAATGTGCAGCACTACCTGGTACAACACATGACACATGATGATGCTATAGCCTGATCCACCAGGAGAACCAGTTTGTGTGATCTTTTGTTTCCATGTCTGGTTGACCAGGCCACATTCAACATAACAGCTAAGTTGTACATTAATGCACTAACCATTGTAGACTAACCTTTAGTAGCAATTTTCTACCAATTGATTAATTTCGATTTGGTATGTTATGTAATTAAAACCCCCCAACTTGTGTAGAAAGCTACTTGTGGGAAAATTTAGAATCATACATTCCACTTTAGAATCATACAGTCCACTATCAAAATAAATTACTACATATTTAAATTATAAATAATTAAATTACAAATAAATAAATACAGTACAACCTCGATTCAACGTACCCTGATTCAACACACCCTGATTCAACACACCCCGATTCAACATACCCCGATTCAACGAATCTCCGGCTAGTTCGCACACTCTTCAGGCCGGATTTACTCACCCAGTTCGACAAACAATGGTTCGCCGAAGCAGGGGATGTTCAGATTTGCTTACGATGTCGAAACAGAGTTCACAGACTGGTGGAAAACTTTCCCATTCTATCACAGATTACAATTAATAATTCCTTCATAAGACAAGTTGGATCACACAAGTGTACCACACAACAAGTGAACCATATGAACCAAACACAAGCCAGAATGGTCTACACAAGAAGTGACGCATATTAACCAAACACCAGCCAAAGTGGTCCACACAAGTGAACGACTGAGTTTCAATGATTTTCATTCACTGATTTGTGGCACACGTATCTTTGTAAATTAATTTAAAGGCTGAAGCGTGAATAGCTAGCTAATGTGTTGAAATCTTCTTATATATATTTTCTGTGATGAAACAAGATGAGTGAGGGGTGGACAGATAAGGGAATACTGTACTGTAAACCTCACTTTACAGGGAGGTTTCACTCACTTTCGTCTGTGTCGTCATAATTCAGTGACACATGACTTTGAAAGTTTCAGATTAATAAATCATTTCTAAAACTGGTCTTTTAATAACTCTTTATTATCCTAATTAAACTAAACTAGATAAAACCAAAAATATACTGTAATATGATAGATATCTGCTATTTAAGAAATTATTCATGTTATTAGCGGCTCACAAGTCTAGCGCGAGTGGACAGATCTATTCCGTGTGCACACCACCATGCACGTTTCCTTCGATTTCATCGCCACAGTTCAGTAACTAACGGCTTCAAAATAATAAAATTAATAAATCAGTTCTAAAGTATTTTTATAGCTCTTATTATCGTAATAATGTTGCTAAACTAAATATATAACCCAAAAATATATAATTTGATGTAAATCCAATATTTGAGAGAAATTTATGTTACTGGAAATCGAACACAGCACCATGCTTGTTTTGTTTGATTTTGTCACCACAGTTCAGTGACCTACGGCTTCGAAATAATGAAATTAATAAATCAGTTCTAAAATAAGTATTTTTTTTTACCGTCGACCTGCAAAGAGGTCGACATCCAGGTGCCCGAACATCCAACATCGCCAGATGAAAGAAATGGGGTCGACAGTCCATTCCATGGAAATAGGAAGGAAGTGATACAGACGTCGACCAAAATGTCAGACACTCCCTGAACATGAATGACACAACGATGTAAACCCAGAGAACACAGCAGAAGAGCTACCCAAAGTGACCAGCCCCACAGAGCCATGGACCGAAGAGACCCCTCCCCCCTACCAATAGAGATAATGAACCATGGAGGGAACAATTCAAATGGAGCCGGATCACCAAACCCTCCAGCAGAGAGTAGCCAAACTCTCTGCAGTGCCAGCTACACTGCCATAAACTCCAGCACCATGCTGTAGGCCCGACGAAGAGAATGCCAATGACCCTGGCCTGACTGGTGAGCACTGGCCACAAAGTCCCAGCCTACAGCTGAGGTGTTTGTGAACCAACCCATTCTCACACTTTCTTACAGTCAATATTGACTTATTAAATAAGTGCATATGTGACATACTAATTTATTGTGAATATTTTAGTTTACCTTGAAAAGTTTCATAGAAAACACCGACCTTACCTAACCTTCTTAGTATGTTAAGATAAGCATCTTATTGCTTCGTAATTACAATTATTACTTAACCTATACCTATAATAGGTTAAGTAATAATTGTACCTATAATAGGTTATGTAATAATTGTAATTACTAGGTTAAGCAACAATTGTAATTAATTATTAGGTTAAGTAATAATTGTACCTATAATAGGTTAAGTAATAATTGTAATTACGAAGCAATAAGATGCTTATCTTAACATACTAAGAAGGTTAGGTAAGGTTGGTGTTTTCTATGAAGCTTTTCAATGTAAACTAAAATATTCACAATAAATTAGTATGTCACATATGCACGTATTTAATAAGTCAATATTGACTATACGAAAGTGCGAGAACGGGTTGCAACAACACATCAAGCAAGAGGGGAAAGGTGCCATGGCACTGAAGCCCATAAACCGTAAAGAGGAAGCCGGGGACGCAGCAATATGCAAAGAGACTCAGGAGCCCGAACCCAGTCAAGGGACCCAGGGCCCGAACGCAGCAACCACAAATGCGTTGAAAGGGGCTGCCCCAAAGGAATCAAAACAGACTCCAAAACCAAACCCCGCCAAAAGGGAAACCAAAGGTAGGTCAACACCATCAGACCGAACAAAGATGGGCCTCCGCGACCCAAGCGTGTAAAAACATGTGGTGCCAGATGCAGCCCAAACAAGAGAGCCAGCCTGTTGGCCCACCATGAAACCGAACCAATCCCCAAACCTCGGATGGATAGCTGACATGTCAAGGAGCATCCGGGAGGTCCAGTTAACTCACCCAAGCACCCTGCTCAAGGACGAGCCAAAACGCTGGTAAACACTGGTAAAGCGAGGCAAGGAAGCAACTGTGACAGACTGAAGAAAATTCAAACCACAGTGGAGAACTGCACAATCCCAGTTCGGCACAAGAAAAAAGGTGGGAACCCACTAAAGAAGGAGTCGAACACATCCAAATGCACTCACTCCAAGACTACAGGACAGAGGGAAGAGGCCAGCCCCAACATACCCAAATCCCCCAAAAGGGAATGGACTGCCCAACGCCACCACAGGCAGCACGAAACGACCCAAGACGCCCACAAAACGTGGGACCAGGTCCATGCATAGAGAGCAAGCTTCACTCCTACTGCCCCAATCTGAACAGAGCAAGCACAGTGCTGACCAGCCGGAAAAGAAACTGGAGGAAACATGTATAAACCGGCTGCTGGCACCACAGAAGGTCCACCTCGACCAAGAGAAAGCATAGTCTTGGCCCAAACCCTCCGGGAAGATCGAGATTGACCTCCCCCGGGACACACAACAATGCAGAAACAGGATGGCAAACATGAAGGCTGCCAATAAAATGTGAGCAATACTATCCTCAGGAAAGAGCAGAGGACAAAAAGGGAGAAACCGAAAGAAGAACCAATGCTCACGCCATGTCCAAAGAAGGAGCCATCACAGCCTACCTACACGTGAGACAGGTAAAAAACAAGAACCACATGACAACCCAGGCACACCTGGGTGCTGCCCAGGTTTCCTTGGCAGCTACTAAAGCAGCTGAAAGAAGGGGCATCCAAGAATGGAGCCAAACCAGACCCACACGGGGAAAGACGAGGGCAAAGAGGGACACAAACTCACACCATGAAAGAATCAAAAGAGCCCCAGAAAAAAGCAAAAAACTGGAGAGACCTGTCAAACAAGTGTATGGGTACGGCAAAAAACGCCAAGCTCCAAGGTAAACACAGGAAAGTCTGCTAGTCAGGATGACTCCAAAACCTTGGAACGCACCATGGAAAGTAAGAAGAACCGAACCCAAATGTGGCAGGGTCCTCCCAAGCCTCTGCAGGATGGGGGGGGGGGACCCGGGAAGAAGGAAACCTCTGGAATAACGAATCTGAGGAGCCCAAAGGTACCCGGAAACGAACCCTGGAGGAAGCCCTGTATAACACAAACTCATAAAGGAAAGGGGGGATAAGAAAACCCCATGCCCTGCAGCAAAAGACCCTCCAGAGAAGACACAAGGGCCCACGAAGGATCAAAAGGAACCCAAGAATTCCAATTATACTCTCCCCAAGCCCCAGGAACCACAGGCAAGGGCCCCAGGGTAGAGCACTCTTCCACACCCACCACACATGAAAGGAAGACAGAGCTTAAGGAAAAAGCTCCAGGAGAGGGAGTTGGCTGAGAAGACTCGTAAGCTTTGCATTGTTGAAAACCAGCGATGCAAAGCATGAGCTGCTTGAAACTTCTGGAATACCAAAGAAGAATGGGTGATCACGAGCACATGGTGGGTAACAAGTCCCCACATGACTCTAGGTGGTACCGACCCAACAAGCAGCTTGGCGGAGGCAGAAAGAATGAACGTTCCCGATCGGCACCAGTGACGAACAACCCTCAAATTCGCACAGGGTGAGAGCGGCTCAGAAGAGGTATCCATGGTACCCTTGAGTCTGTGGGGGGTTTTCCAGGGCCTGCAGGGTGAATAAGTTCTGCAGGAAGCCAGGCACTGGGGTCACGACGCTGGTAAACCCTGTCAATATCTATAAATTATAATATAAATTTTATTACTTTGGTTTTGGAAAAGTTGTTCAATGTCAACCAATATTTTTTCACTAGTTGTATATGAAAAGCGCTGCAATTGTTCCAAGTTTCAGTACTGCAGCGTAAAAAGAAAGGGAGAATTTTTTTTTTTTTTCAACAAATTTTACACATTTTAAAGTTTGAATAAAACAACACACCTTTCAGATATAATCATTCTGTGACACTTTTCTGACACATAAGCATATAATAAAGGATATCTAGTTGGGGATTTTCCAAAACATCTTTAGTTTTCCTAATACAAATATTCAAAGTTCCCCCAAAATTATGCAAATATGTCATGTTTATTGCTATTATAAAATCAATAAATGAACTTAGGAAAAAATGATAACTTGAAAGTTTAGAGACATACACTTTACATATAAGGTGTAAGTTTCATGTAAATTGAATAAAAAATAAAAAAGTTATTCAAACATTTATTTTAAAACATTTTAAATATATAAGAAAATAATAAAGTCTAAGGTGCTGCCATCTGTGGCTGAGGTTGACATCAACCAGTGTTCTCCAAAATTGGCACCCTTACAGATAGGCTTATGTGCTGTCAGGTGTATAAATTTCATGAAAATCGTCCAATAAAAAAAAAAAAAATTGAAATTTAAAAAAAAACAAAAAACAAAAATTTAAATAATTTTTTTTCTAATAACACTAATTTTAATATTTTTTAATATATGCTATTGAGATAGCCAAGAGTCATAGATATGATTTCAGTTGACACTTGTGTTTGATAATCGTTTTTGACCATTTTGGAATAATTTTGAAACCTACTTCAATATTTTTTTTCTCCCT